>NC_133161.1:69892651-70195681 GCF_040802235.1 Manis javanica
GGAATATAACAATAAAGCAAAACTGAAGGAACAAAGTAGCAGCAGACTCAGAGACTCCAAGAAGCAACTAGTGGTTACCAAAGGAGAGGGGTGTGGGAGGGTGGGTGGGGAGGGAGGGAGAAGGGGATTGAGGGGTATTATGTTTAGTACACATAGTGTAGGGGATCACGGGGAGAACAGTGTAGCACAGAGAAGGCACATAGTGGATCTGTGGCATCTTACTGCACTGATGGACAGCGACTGCATTGGGGTATGGGTGGGGACTTGATAATATGGGTAAATGTAGTGACCACACTGTTTTGTTTTTTCATGTGAAACCTTCATAAGAGTGTATATCAATAATACCTTAATGAAAAATTTAAAAAATATATATATATATATCATCTGATGTCCTAAGTGATATTCATTTTAAAACTTATCTTTCCCAAACATTGTTTTCTTGCATGCCTCCTAGATTTTCCACCAAATAGATAAAATGTTCACTTGAAATGTAAAAGAGGAAAAAACATATGTTTTAACAATGCAGGGGCAAGGTACTGTACTGGTTTTCCATGACGCTGTAACAAATTCCCACAAACTTGGTGCCTCTGAAAACTTATTCCCTTATGGTTCTGGAGGCCAGAAGTCTGAGATCAGTTTTACTTTGCTAAAGTAAAGATGTCAGAGGACTATGTTCCTTCTGGAGGCTCTAGGAGAGAATTCCTGTCCCTGCCTTTTCCAGCTGCTAAAGGCCACTTGGCTGTCGGCCCCTTTCTCTATCTTCAAAGCTCATCAGTCCAATCTCTTCCAATGTACCATGACCTTTTCCCTGATTCTGTTCCTCATACACCCCCTTATAAGGACCCTTGTGACTATACAGGTCCACCCAGATCATCCACGATAATCTCAAGATACTTCATTGCATTTGCAAAATTCCTTTTGCTCTTTTAGGCAACATTCAGAGGTTCCAGGGATTAGGACGGATACATCCAGGGGACCGTTATTCAGCCTATCATAGATATTTTGAGCCCAAGGAATACATTAAGGGCTTATATTTCTGGGGCAACACCTTCTATACCATTGCCATCCACCATTTTCCCAGGGCTCAGTTCAGTCTTGAACCTTGGTCAGATATCAAGGATAGATGACTGGCTAAAAGTGGTCATTCTTACTAATGTTTCCCAATATGAACATTTTATAATTTTCCCTATTTTTGTTTAAAATTTATTTGAATTTTTTTTAAGAAATGTAATTGGGGTGATTATGGTTCACTGGCATTTAATTCATCTAAAAATTTCACTTGGGAAAATGTTCCTACTGGCACAAAACTGGAGATGATTCTCTCTCAATTCATGGTCTTAAAAAGTAAAGATGGTAATTATTTAAGTCAGAGTTGACAACCATGGAGAATATGGTTTCCAGTGTTTCATTTCTAGTGAGATTGACTTTTGCTCTAATTTTACCCTTAATCCTCAGTAAGGAAAATTTTTTTCTTAATTAAAATTATCTCAGAGTCAACAAAAGAAGACTGTGTGTGTGTGTGTGTGTTTCAAATAGAGACAAAATATTTCTTGAGTTTTCACTGAGGAATTGCCCTTGAGGATATGGATTTAACCTGTATTTGATAAAACAACAGTGCTAAAGCTATTTATACATCCTCCCCCCAGTGTCTAAATAGTCTTGCAGTGGAGAGATCAAGTTATACAAAAACAGTTCAGGTCTTAGACATTCACCTCATTCTGATTTCAATATCATTTCTTGTTTATTCATAAGAAATATCAATGAGAGTGCTATGTGTACTGTTGGTACTGTTGCTATATAACGTACCAAAATGTTTATTTCATACCACCAATGATAGAAAAACCTTACTGACATTTATAAGCAGTACATTTGTCAAAAGTTGGAATGATAAATTGCAGACAAAGGTATCTAATCTTTAGAGTTAAAAATGACATGCACACTCATTCCTTTGGAAAATCTGCTGCTTAGGCTGCTTATACTTAACATTTTCAGTGAGGAGACCCACCAATATTCAAAGTTTACTAATCCTTGAAAGTCTTCAAAAATTTCCAACTTTAATCAAAATTGACTGTTGCTAAGAATATCTTAATGTTTGTCATTTTCTTTCTCACATTTCAATTCTGATCTTTAGGGTGACAATATTGGGAGGTAGCTAGGGCAAGACTGGGAAACTGAATGCTATCCTTTCCTTAACATTAGGCAGGTTATTCAGAACAAACACCACAAGGACTTCTTGCATCCAGCACTATAGTGCCTGATGAGACATTATTCCTGGGAGATTTTTAACACCTGGGAGAAAAGGCCCTACACAAATGCAATGTTTGCATTTATATTTAGACTAAATTATCACATATTCTTCATTTAATATATATTCTATTTTACTTTCATATACACTTCAATGAGGGATTTGTATAGGCTTCATGATATTTTAAAAAGAAATAGAGCAAGAAAATGCTGCACGGTTCACATTTGGCCTTGTATTTGACTCATTAAATCTTCAATTGAATTGGCACCAGGTTCTATCGTTTTTAGGTAATACTTTTTAGATAAGAAACAATAATAAAATCATCTTGGCTTGAGATGTGAAGCCACAATTACTATCCTTAGTACAATCCACTATGGCTATCCATACCCTAAAAATCTGTTAGCATAACATCAAAATGTCATGCAAAAGAATATGAGTGAGGTGTCAATTTTTATACCAGTATTCAGTTCTATTGCCATTTCCAACTCTTCCAAATCTGTTATTATGGTTGATTAACCCACCCTTAATTTCACTGATCATCTGGAAAAAAGATGATTATATATATTTTTCTTTCATTTTTTCCCCTACTTCCTTGGTTAATCCTACCTTTAACATAGATGATGTAACTGATTACCTTAAGATATTTAAACAAAAACTAAGACTGCTTTCTTACAAGTTTCCACTGAATTCCTTCCTTAAGCAAACACTTTTACATTGTTAATATAAGTACTAATATGTGCTAAGATATGTGTGGTGAGTTTAATAATGGAAAAAATGATGATCAGAGAATAAAAGAGATAATGCAGCAAATTGCTTAATTTCTGAGATCTAGTTTTGTGATATAATATGGGATTGGCATCTACCTTGTAGATCTGCTGTAAAGAGGAGATACAATTTATGTAAATGTCTTACTACAGTACCTGGAACAGGATCAAGCCCTCAAAAAGAGTAGCTCTGATTAGTAGTAGTAATAGCATTATCAGAATCATTATCATTTTAGAGTCCTTTTTAGGTAAATGAGCAAAAAGAATCCTGAGGGAGACTGAAATGTGCCACCAGCTGGCAAGTCTTCAGAGCCTAGTTATTTGATTACAATGAAATGTATTAAAGGCAAGAGTCTATGTAACTACTTGCACCATTCCTTTTCACTCCTATACAATTCAGACATGTTCCCCAAGACTCCTGGTACAATGGTCAGGACTCTGAATATGCTGGTTTTTAAACAGTTAAATAAGGTAATCACTGTCTCAGGATATCCTTTGGCCTTCTAGGAAGGAAACTGCAAGCAAGCAGGTCATCTTGTCCTTTGTGCTTATTTTGTCTCCCTTATTTTTCATGAAGTGTCTAGAGAAAGGCACTTTCAATTTCATTCATTTATTCTGCAGTAATATCTGAAAAATTCTTAGGAACATGTTTAAGGAACTGAACACAAGTGTGACTGAAACAAGCAAGTAAAGTCATATTAGAACTCTGGGCTACAAGTGACAGAAACTCACACAAGCTTTTTTCAAAAAAAAAGAAAGAAAAGATAATTTATTGACTCTTCATTGGAAAATTTAAGAGCTGAGTACTGGAGTTGAGGTTATTAGGGAAGAAAGAAGATTCTTATCCTGATGAAAGTGAATGTGAGAACCTGCATTAACACTGGAAAATAATTGTAAGACAGCGAATGTTTCTGCAGAAGCAAGCAGGGTGGTCAGAATCAAAGGCATTTTTTTTCCAGTAAGGAAACAATGCCTTTATTGAACAAACGTTGATAATACAAATGGCTAGACCATATCTGTTTGCTCCTCCATGCAAACTTTCTGCCTTCTCCACCCTAGTGTGGGCTTCAGGAATAACTAGAGAATTGGGCCGCCTTGTCCTCCAATTTCTGATTCATTTGGCCACTGTCTGAAAGCCTAAGGATAGGAAGAGAGAGTCATATATTTATCCCTGCAGTCCCTCCCCACTCTGCCTCCGGCTGGCTATGGCTGCACTCCCTGACCAGCCTGTCAGATGGGTCTCTCCCACAGCTGGGGGTCTCCGAGGCTGCTGGGAAACATTTGCTGCCTTTGGCCTTTCAAGTCTTCAGGTGACGGCAGCTTTCTGCTTTTATTAGCTCTTGGTATTTTGCCATTCTTTAACTAGTTTTCTTTAAACCTGGCCACATATTTATAAAACAAAAACAAAAACTGGTGTATTACACTATTTTCAATAACCACTATGACTTTGCTTTTTCCTGATTTCCTGTCTGATACAGTAATTTATACCAGGTCTGACCCCTGAAAAAGACCTTCAAATGTTATTTGGTAATTGGGTTACTCTCAACGGATGGATACACTAACCTTATTGTGCATATGGGAGCATGAGCCTTATTGATCCCAATTCTTCATCTCCTTGAAATAGAACTGTACAGCCATGCCCTTGCTGTGTTCTAAGGTGGGCAGAATGGACTTGCTTGCCCCCCGTTCAAAAGCATGGACCAACCACCACTGGAGTCACAGTGACTTTGTGGATTACAGGTTCATAAATGAGATGAAACTTTTAATGATCAGTTATGTAGAAAAAGTGAGTCACACTTCTCTGGTAATGAGAAGATAATGATGTGAAGAGAGGAAAATCTCTAAAGCAGGCAAAAATGTCAACTTGTTACAATTCTCACATTTACATTTGGTGTAATTTCTACTGGGCAATTCATGTAATCTCTGTCATATCAGTTTATCTTCTTAAACTGAGTTTAAGAGACCTCTAAGTTCACTTCTACCTTTTGCATTTTAGATCTCTAAGACAGTAAAGAGGGCTTCCAAAGCCTTAGAAACTTGGTGAAGTCGATCAGGACTTCAAACACAGTGTTCCAAGTTAGGAAATGGAATATAAACATGGGCTGAGTATCTCAGTGACCTTTGAAACAGTAGTACCATGGTGGTTGCAAAGTAATATCATATCACAGCACTGTCAAGACCATGAAACAAGACATTTAAACTAAATACCAACAAATAAAAGATAAAAAATCAAAGCAAGAGTACCACTGAATTAACTCCTGCACTACATTCCATTCAGAACTCACATAGAAAGTTGTGGTAGTTACAAACTTTTCACAGGTGATTCAACCTCATGCATTGGGGAAGTATGAGCAGTCTGTTGGCAAGACTGGAGAAAAGTAAAACATTTCCTCTAGCATCTGAGCAGCTCCCAACATTGTTGGGAAATTCCCTCTGGGCTCACAGAGAAAAGTCTACAAAAATTCAGAAGAGGCTAACAGAGATTAATCAGGGGAGCTGGTGCTGGCATTCATTTATTAGAAAATGTGCCAGCCTCCCTAATGAGGAGGAAGGTTTGGTGAGGGAGAGCGTTCCAACCACCTGGGATTCCTTAAGGCTGGTCCTGGCGTGGGTGATTTTTTCAAATGCACCGACTTGGGCTACCAAATGGGTTAAAATGGGAAAGGGGCTTGAAATGAGCATGAGGTGCCAAGATACAAACTAAAATGGGGAGCAGACAACCAGATATATAGGAATGCTGGGTTAGAATGGAGAGAAGAGGAAGGGATGTGAACACACTCTGGAGCTAGAGGGCCATTGCTTGTGACAGACCTTTTTGGACATGTGTGCAGAACTCTGGAGTGAGGGAAGGAGATAAAGCAATGAATATCACATCTCTTAACTGTCCAGGATTTAAACAAGTTGAAAAATAAAATAAACTATAATTATGGAGGGCAAATCATCACTTTTATTACCGACTGGCTAGATTGGAAGATCTTTAGGTGGGAGAGTAAAGTAGGATTGCCAATACTGGACCCCTGAATTAGGCAGACTTAGGAGGCCAGTTATAAGTGTCAGTGGACCAGTGACGGCTTCCCTGCTTGGTGGAGATCTGCCCAGGTAGTACTCACAGTGTGAAGATGTGGAGGAGAATATGCCTTATTGTAAGCAGGCTTAGTCTCAGAGAGAGGCAAGTGGGGCTGAGCCAGACCTGTTCACTTACTCTATCCACATTTACCACTCAGATAAATTATTATATTTCTTCAGGGCAGAGGGGGTAAAGTGGGAGAGAGAACTTGCTTATACTGATTTTATAGTTCCAGTCACAGGAAGGGAACATTATGAAGAAGGAAGGTACATTCTCCACTAATAAGAACTGTTACTCCACTAAAAGTTCACAACTTTGGATGAACTGGCTGGAGCGAAAGTGGAAAGAGCTCACAAGACTGGAAGGATCAGCGAGGGGAGGTGGAAGTCACAGCCCTGTGATCCAGGCCCTGGAAGGCAGCCCTGCCCATCCCACTCCAACCTCCTTGTAATTGATACATTTTTAAGAGCCTTGAAATGGAGCCAAGAATACAAGCTATTAATTAACCCTAGCACTTTCATCCTCATATTCCTGTATCTGTTTGTGCTCAACACTTTCCTGTACTTGCTTGGCACTTTATACTTTTCAAAATACCTCCACTGATACTCATCCTTTTGGGAGAGGCAAGATTATTATTATTTTTACTTTACAGAAAAGTACAGAGAGGTAAAATGTCATTTTCTTCAAAGATTCTAGTAGAAGAACTAAAACAAGAACACAGATATTCTAAACATTTTTATGACTGTTATATAAAACTTTTGATTTGTACTGGATGGTGCAACTAGAAACTAACAAAGAAAGCTAAGAAATGTTTTCAACATATTGGCATTATCAGAATGTGAAAATTCAATACCTGGAGCTTCAGACTGATCAAATGTATTATTAACCATCTTGTGTGGAAATCTTTGACCCACTCAGTCCATGAGCTAAAATTTTACACAGAAAAATATGAGAAAAAGTAGTTTTGGGTGTTTTTTTTTTTTTACCAGATATATCAAAGGTAGGTTTACAAATATTTTATTTCAGATTTTTCTTTTTTGCCAAAGTCATGGTAATATAGGAAAACCTTTCTAACCATTTTCTTTGTGGGGAAAAAAGACATTTGTATGAAAGCCAGTCCCTATTCACTTATGCTGCATGCATAGTAAGTGATAGGCTCTATCCTAGGGGCTGGTTTATACAAAGAAGAAAAATACTTGTCTTCAGTTGAGTATATTCAAGTCTGAGAAATGGACAATAAGTAAATACAATAAATTACTACAGCTAAAATAATAGGGATATATAGGCTGCAATGGGAGCACAGTGGATAAAATGAAGAGAATCTGAAGTCCAAATTTTTAGAACTTTTTTTTGAGATTCTATGTAATATATAAATTCTTTTCTACCAGAATTTTACTTTACAAAGCTTATGGAGTTGGGTTTACCCTACTCAATTTGTAAATAAAAAATTACTTATCTTTACTGTCCATAAAAATTTAAGAAGTATACGTGATAAATATGAATTATTATTCCATGAGTGATGACTTGCACATTTCCCTGGTTATCACAGTATCATGAGAGTGGGAATTTAGAGAGAAAAACACTTGGATGCCAGAGCAGTTAGAATAATATAAGGACTGAATGATATATTTCTGAAAGACAACATGTTGCATTATCCTAGCTGAGAACAGAGCAACAGGTCCCTATAGAATCTCTGGACTGACCTGGCAATAAGCTAATAATTTAATGAATCCACAGAATGAGCCTATTTTTATTATTTTTTCTGTGCCTACTGGTGTACTTTCAATGAAATATAGTATGTTCCTAATCACATAGGAGGAGCTCATGGAAATTACTGTCATGACTGAAATACTGAGCAACCCAAAAAGCAGAAAAGATTTCTGGTAATATCTACCTTGCAAAATTCTTCATATGTGAAAGGTTCTTTAGGCAGGCTTATCCTGGACAGGTAGATGAGCCTGAGTTAGTTTGCCTCATGAAGCACTCTAAATCTCCCCTGCCAAAATAGTAATCCATTTCATTCAAGCAACTCCCATGGGGTCTTATTTACTTTGTCATGGGAAATAAGCCATAGTTATGATGCAATTGCCCAGTTCTGAAGAACTCAGTTCTAAAATAATTTATCTCTGTCAATACAGGCATATTTATCCACAGTTGGCATAATTATCCACAGTTATGCAAAGGCTCTTTTCCCTATGATTCATTTTCTTTGTCCAAATGGGTTTATACCCCCACCTTTTTCTTTTTGAAATGAGTAACCTACCCAAATGTGTGTTTCTCAAAGATAAATGAGATGTAAACAGCAAGAAATTCACTTATTAGATTGCCTAAGTTTAATAAAATTCTTTAAACAGTCACTGGCCTTAGTGCTAACAAATGTCCTACAATATAAAGCATGAGATTAGAGCAGGCCCCAGTGAGGTCATGGGAAGCCCCACAAAGCCCAGTGGGGAAATATCTGTGTTACAAAGCATTTCTAGAAATGTCAGGCCATTCGTCATGTAGTGAGGAGTAAATGGCATCAGGCTGTAGGTATAAAACCAGTGGAAATGTAGCAGCCTCAGAAGGGGCAGGTAGAGAGGTAGGAAAGAATGACGCCCAGGTTTGATCTAGGGAATTCACTAACAGTCTGATGAGAGCAAACTTCAAGGTGCCCAAATATGGCAAGTGTTATGGGTGTGTGCCCCCAAACGTACATGTTTCCCCCCAAATTCATGTGTGGAGCTCCATCTCTCTTTCCTTGAGCACAGAGAAAAGGTAATGTGAGCACACACTAAGAAGGTGGTTGTCTGCAACTCAAGGGGAGAGCGCTCACCAGACACCAGCCCTGCTGCACTGATCTTGGAATTCCAGCCTCTAGAATTGTAAGTAAAATACATTTCTGTTCCTATTTTGTTACGGAAGCTCAAGCACTGGCAGGCAGAGAGAGCTTTAGAAAGAGAGTTAGGTGATTTAAGTTTTAATGAAATTAGTAACAAAGGAATTTGGTATTGCAGCCTTAGATTTTATATTTCGCAATAAGATATAAGCCGCAGGAGAGCAGAGATTTAGTCATTTGCTTCTTGTTCCTCAACTCTTAGAACATAGCAGGTGTTTAATAAATATTGGCTGAATGAATTTCACCTTAACCAAAATTAGCCAGAGACCTGCAATTGGAAACAAAAGCAGAGAATAAAATAGCTCCCAGTATAGCGTTTTGCACACAAAAACACACTAGACTGATGTTATACCCAAAAGAGAGACAGATGCAGATGCCATCACAATACCTTCTCCAAGGTTTCAGAGTAAAAGTCATTCTCTAGCCTATTAAACAAACCTCTGGGCCAATTTTGTTGTCTTTAAAAAGGCAAGAGGTAGAAATCGCTGTCGTTGAAAGGCAGCTCATTCAGGATGAACATTCAGGATAATGGACTTTCTCATTTTCCTAAGAAAATAGCCACTGAGTGATCACGACCCAACACTGAAAACAAACTTGGTAACAATGTGTGGCACAAAGGCTAAGATTTGTGTGTGTGTGTGTGTGTGTGTGTGTGTGTGCGTGCACACGTGTGTTTGTGTGTATGAAACACCTTATAGTTCACATATTACTCACTGATAAAATTAATTCAATCAAAATACAGATTATTAGTATTGTGAATGCCATGTGCTATACATACATGTGAAGGAATTTTATAGGGAAATAGTGGAGAGCTTAGGAGCAGGCACCACAATATAAGCCCAACTAAGCCACTATTTATGTCATGTACACTTACATTCCATTAGTCCAAGCAAATCCTAAATGACAAGACAAAAGCCAAGGAGCAAGGACACTCTACGTACCTGGAAGCAATGGCAGAGATGCGTATGTGTGATCCCATCACAGGGAATGAAATGTCAGCCCCCATAATGCAGTCTGACATGATGGGTATTTTCTGACTTTCACATTTTTTTAAATTTCTTAAGATTAGTAGTGCTCTGCTATTGTAGTATTATTTTGTTTATCCTTGGTTATTAAAGAGATTAAACACATTTTCATGTTTGTTTTTTTTGCCAGGTGAATTTCATGGTTTTAAATATGTGGGACTGTTACATACACATACCAAAATTAAGTCAGTGTCCATAAGATGTGATGTGCCCTATCTTCTCTCACATTTCCCAAGGTGGCTTCTCTTCATTTTCTTCTAATACTTTGGAGACCAAAAGATTTCATTTCAATTGAATTTATTTATCACTTTTGTGGTAGATGCTTTTACTATTTTTTCTTCACTATTTCAAAAATCATGAAAATAATCTTCTATATTAATTTCTCAAAAAACAGCAGTTTTGTCGTAGGTCTTCAATTCACCTGAGAATTTTGGGGGGATATAGAAGATAGTAGCAATCCAATTTCATTTTACTTTTCCAACATTTGTACCATCACTTTTTGCTGAAAAATCTACATTTCTTCACTGATTGGTTATGCCATTTCTCTCATATACCAAGTTCTACTGACACACAATTTTTTTCTGAGCTATTTGTTGTATATATCTCTCACGTATTAAAAATTAATAATACTGTTGATCTAGTAAGGAAAGTCCACCCACATGGAGGATAGGGCAAGTTAAAATGTCACAAAATTCTCTGTCTTAGATGCATCTGTTTTTCTTGAGTAAATGCTCCCCAGATTTCTACAAGCTTCTGGTTTCCAGAGTTCTAATAAAGTTGATTATGAAAACTTTTTGCTACTGTTCTATTGTTTTTATGGACAAAAGGATTTCTAGTGGTCCTTAATTTGCCACTTCTGACAGCACTCTGAAATATGTATTTTTAAATATTGAATCTATATCCAACAACTCTGAACAATTCACCTAATAATCCTAATTTATCAATGCATTTGAAATGCCTTTATGTACAATCATATATCATTGGTGAGTGCTGACAATATTTTTTCCATTCCTTAGGATTCTTTTTTTGTTATTAGAACTTCCAGTATAATGTTTAATAAAAGTAATAAAAAGCAAGTTTTCTTGTCATATTGCCAATCTCAAAGCAAAATGCTCTACATATAATGCTATATTTTACTAATCTCTACCAGATTAAGAAACTTCGCTTTTTTTCTGTTTTTCTAAGATTTCTATCTTATGAATGTTGAATTTTTCTCCATGTATTGAAATAAAATTATTGTCCTGTAAACTCTTAACGTGGTGAATTATATTGATTTTTTAATATTAAACAAAACTAATACTAAACAACTTTCTTAGACAAATTCAGGTAGGCCCAGATTTCTTATTCTTTTATGTTTTCTGGAGCATATTTGCTATTATCTTATTTAGGACTTTGCATCCCTTATTTGTGATTGAAATTGGCAATCTTCCTTTTTCATTCTATCTTTCTTCAGGTAGTGGTGGCATCAGTGTTATACTAGACTTAAAAAATGACTTGAATTCTCTTTTTCACATTATCTGGAAGATTTTGTCTAAAGTTGGGATACTTTCTTCCCTGAGAATTTGGTAATATTCACCTGTGAAATCATTGAACTTTGGATTCCCCTTGTGAAAGAATTTTTTATTGCTGGGATAATTCTTTAAGTCAAAGTTTCTTCATTTCTTCTTAGTTGATTATGGTAGCTTATATGTTCCTGGGAATTTATTTACTCAGCCTAAAATTTCAAATTTATTAGTATAAAGTTTTCCACAGTACATTGTTACAATTTTTGATGTGTTATCATTCATAATACTTTATCATAATAAACTATCTTTCTTCTAACTTTGGAGACCAAAAGATTTCAATTGACTTTATTTATCACTTTTATGGTAGATGCTTTTACTATTTTTTCTTCACTATTTCAAAAATCATGAAAATAATCTTCTATATTAATTTCTTGAAAAATAGCAGTTTTGTCCTAGGTCTTTAATTGGGTATTGTCTTGCCAATGGGTTTTAGCCCTGAGCAAGTTCACTACGGATTCAACATGACCAAAGAAATGAGAGTAGAACATACCCAACTTTATTTCCATGGTGGCACGTCAATCACTAAAATCCCTTTCACTCAGAGTGAGTCTGCATGCAGCAAGCCGGTCTCTGCTTCTGGGCCTCTCTGCCCACACAGCTGTCCTATGGGCCTCTGTCCTTGGCACTGCCACCACTCCAGCCTCTGCTCTGCTCTCCTGCAACCTTGCAGCCATGCCACCGTGTCGCCCAGAGTACTGGGCAGGGCTGTTTATATAGAGTCAATAATGATGTATTGTATCATCACCTGGCCAGGGCCAGGTGAGAATCCTGGCCACAGGAACCTTCATTTTATCCACAGGAATAACCCCTTTCACCCCAAGAATATTCTACTGTTATTTCTTTGGTCACATTGAATCCCTACTGAACTTGTCTGGGGCTGAAACCCATTGGCAAGACAGGGTGGGACTGGAAGGCAAAAAAACAAAACAAAAAACTGCAGCCACTTAAACCCTACCAGCTGGATGTAAAGCAGCATTTACAAAAAGTGGTAGCTGTATTGTAAAACAGGCAGATTTCCAGAAAGTCACTAGTGCTCATATCCCAGATCCTACTGGAGGGAAGGCCCCAATGTTAGCCTCAAAATATTTAAAGATAGAAAAGGGGGGCAAGATGGCGGCATGAGTAGAGCAGCAGAATCTCCTCCTAAAACCACATATATCTATGAAAATATAACAAAGACAACTCTTCCTAAAATACAGACCAGAGGACACAGGAAAACCTCCAGACTACATCCACACCTGCGAGAACCCAGCACCTCGCGAAGGGGGTAAGATACAAGCTCCATCCTGGCGGGACCCAAGCACCCCTCCCCCCAGCTCCCAGCGGGTGGAGAGGAGTCAGCAGGGAGGGAGAAGGAGCCCAGGACTGCTGAACACCCAGCCCCAGCCATCCAGACCAGAGCGCAGACACAGTGCATGCACAGGGCCCTGGATACTAGGGAAACAGGGTGGCAGGACCAGTGAGTGGGTGCCTGAGGCTGATGCCAGAGAACAAAGAAACAGGAGTGGCCATTTTTTTTTTTTTTTTTGCGAGTGCTTTTTGGAAGTCTTAAAGGGAAAGGGACCCCAATACTAGGGAAACAGGGCAACAAGACAGGTGAGCGGGTGCCTGAGACCAGCTCCTGAGGACAAAGAAAATCGTGCATTTTCCTTTTTATTTATTTATTTATTTATTTAATTTTTTTTGTTTTGTTTTGTTTTGTTGCTGTTGTTTTGGTTTGGAGAGTGCTTTTTGAAAGTCTTAAAAGGGCAGGGCAGGACACCTAGTCCAGAGGCAGGGAATCTGGGGATCTCTGGGCACTCTAACCCCCTAGGCAGCAGGGAGCATGGAGGCCCCTTACAGAGATAAATAGCCTCCTGGCCACTCCCCCTCCAATGGGGCTCCACCATTTTGGAGCAGCAGCCGGAGCCAGGCCACACCCACCGCGACAGCGGAGATAAACTCCATAGCAGCTGGGCAGGAAGCAGAAACTCTGTCTGTGCACAACTGCCCAGCACAAGCCACTAGAGGTCACTATTCTCCCAGGAGAGGAAGGCCACAAACCAACAAGAAGGAAAGCTCTCCCAGCCATCACTAGTACCAGCTCTGCAAACTATCTCTATCACCATGAAAAGGCAAAACTACAGGCAGACAAAGATCACAGAGACAACACCTGAGAAGGAGACAGACCTAACCAGTCTTCCTGAAAAATAATTCAAAATAAAAATCATGAACATGCTGATGGAGATGCAGAGAAAAATGCAAGAGCAATGGGATGAAGTCCGGAGGGAGATCACAGATGTCAGGAAGGAGATCACAGAAGTGAAACAAACCCTGGAAGGATTTATAAGCAGAATGGATAAGATGCAAGAGGCCATTGAAGGAATAGAAACCAGAGAACAGGAACGTATAGAAGCTGACATAGAGAGAGATAAAAGGATCTCCAGGAATGAAACAACACTAAGAGAACTATGTGACCAATCCAAAAGGAACAATATCTGTATTATAGGGGTACCAGAAGAAGAAGAGAGAGGAAAAGGGATAGAAAGTGTCTTTAAAGAAATAATTGCTGAAAACTTCCCCAAACTGGAGGAGGAAATAATCGAACAGACCATGTAAATACACAGAATCCCCAACAGAAAGGATCCAAGGAGGACAACACCAAGACACATAATAATTAAAATGGCAAAGATCAAGGACAAGGAAAGAGTTCTAAAGGCAGCTAGAGAGAAAAAGGTCACCTATAAAGGAAAACCCATCAGGCTATGATCAGACTTCTTGACAGAAACCCTACAGGCCAGAAGAGAATGGCATGATATATTTAATACAAGGAAACAGAAGGGCCTTGAACCAAGGATACTGTATCCAGCACGACTATCATTTAAATATGATGGTGGGATTAAACAATTCCCAGACAAGCAAAAGCTGAGGGAATTTGCTTCCCACAAACCACCTCTACAGGGCATCTTACACGGACTGCTCTAGATGGGAGCACTCCTAAAAAGAGCACAGAACAAAACATACAACATATGAAGAATGGAGGAGGAGGAATAAGAAGGGGGAGAACAAAAGATTCTCCAGACAGTGTATATAACAGCTCAATAAGCGAGCTAAGTTAGGCAGTAAGATACTAAAGAGGCTAACCTTGAACCTTTGGTAACCACGAATTTAAAGCCTGCAATGGCAATAAGTACATATCTCTCAATAGTCACCCTAAATGTAAATGGACTTAATGCACCAATCAAAAGACACAGAGTAATAGAATGGATAAAAAAGCAAGACCCATCTATATGCTGCTTACAAGAAACTCACCTCAAACCCAAACACATGCACAAACTAAAAGTCAAGGGATGGAAAAACATATTTCAGGCAAACAACAGTGAGAAGAAAGCAGGGGTTGCAGTACTAGTATCAGACAAAATAGACTTCAAAACAAAGAAAGCAACAAGAGATAAAGAAGGATACTACATAATGATAAAGGGCTCAGTCCAACAAGAGGATATAACCATTCTAAATGTACATGCACCCAACACAGGAGCAACAGCATATGTGAAACAAATACTAACAGAACTAAAGAGGGAAATAGACTGCAATACATTCATTTTAGGAGACTTCAAGATACCACTCACCCCAAAGGATAGATCCACCGGGCAGAAAATAAGTAAGGACATACAGGCACTGAACAACACACTAGAACAGATGGACCTAATAGACATCTATAGAACTCTACATTCAAAAGCAACAGGATATACATTCTTCTCAAGTGCACATGGAACATTCTCCAGAATAGACCACATACTAGCCCATAAAAAGAGCCTCAGTAAATTCCAGAATATTGAAATTCTACCAACCAATTTTTCAGACCACAAAGGTATAAAACTAGAAATAAATTCTACAAAGAAAACAAAAAGGCTCACAAACACATGGAGGCTTAACAACATGCTTCTAAATAATCAATGGACCAATGAACAAATCAAAATAGAGATCAAGGAATATATAGAAACAAATGACAACAACAATACAAAGCCCCAACTTCTGTGGGATGCAGCGAAAGCAGTCTTAAGAGGAAAGTATATAGAAATCCAGGCACACTTGAAGAAGGAAGAAAAATCCCAAATGAATAGTCTAACATCACAATTATCGAAACTGGAAAAAGAAGAACAAATGAGGCCTAAAGTCAGCAGAAGGAAGGACATAATAAAGATCAGAGAAGAAATAAACAAAATTGAGAAGAATAAAACAATAGCAAAAATCAATGAAACCAAGAGCTGGTTCTTTGAGAAAATAAACAAAATAGATAATCCTCTAGCCAAAATTATTAAGAGAAAAAGAGAATCAACACAAATCAACAGAATCAGAAATGAGAATGGAAAAATCACGACAGACTCCACAGAAATACAAAGAATTATTAAAGACTACTATGAAAACCTATATGCCAACAAGCTGGAAAACCTAGAAGAAATGGACAACTTCCTAGAAAAATACAACCTCCCAAGACTGACCAAGGAAGAAACACAAAAGTTAAACAAACCAATTACGAGCAAAGAAATTGAAACGGTAATCAAAAAACTACCCAAGAACAAAACCCCGGGGCCGGACGAATTTACCTCAGAATTTTATCAGGCACACAGAGAAGACATAATACCCATTCTCCTTAAAGTTTTCCAAAAAATAGAAGAGGAGGGAATACTCCCAAACTCATTCTATGAAGCCAACATCACCCTAATACCAAAACCAGGCAAAGACCCCACCAAAAAAGAAAATTACAGACCAATATCTCTGATGAATGTAGATGCAAAAATACTGAATAAAATATTAGCAAACAGAATTCAACAGCATATCAAAAGGATAATACACCATGACCAAGTGGGATTCATCCAGGGATGCAAGGATGGTACAACATTCGAAAATCCATCAACATCATCCACCACATCAACAAAAAGAAAGACAAAAACCACATGATCATCTCCATAGATGCTGAAAAAGCATTTGACAAAATTCAACATCCATTCATGATAAAAACTCTCAGCAAAATGGGTATAGAGGGCAAGTACCTCAACATTATAAAGGCCATATATGATAAACCCGCAGCCAACATCATACTGAACAGCGAGAAGCTTGAAGCTTTTCCTCTGAGATCGTGAACAAGACAGGGATGCCCACTCTCCCCACTGTTATTTAACATAGTACTGGAGGTCCTAGCCACAGCAATTGGACAAAACAAAGAAATACAAGGAATCCAGATTGGTAAAGAAGAAATTAAACTGTCACTATTTGCAGATGACATGATATTGTACATAAAAAACCCTTAAGACTCCACTCTGAAACTACTAGAGCTAATATCAGAATTCAGCAAAGTTGCAGGATACAAAATTAACACACAGAAATCTGTGGCTTTCCTATACACTAACAATGAACTAATAGAAAGAGAAATCAGGAAAACAATTCAATTCACAATTGCATCAAAAAGAATAAAATACCTAGGAATAAACCTAACCAAAGTGAAAGACCTATACCCTGAAAACTATAAGACACTCTTAAGAGAAATTAAAGAGGACACTAACAAATGGAAACTCATCCCATGCTCTTGGCTAGGAATAATTAATATGGTCAAAATGGCCATCCTGCCCAAAGCAATATACAGATTTGATGCAATCCCTATCAAATTACCAATAACATTCTTCAACGAACAGGAACAAATAGTTCAAAAATTCATATGGAAACACGAAAGACACCGAATAGCCAAAGCAATCCTGAGAAAGAAGAATAAAGTGGCGGAGATCTCACTCCCCAACTTCAAGCTCTACTACAAAGCCACAGTAATCAAGACAATTTGGTACTGGCACAAGAACAGAGCCACAGACCAGTGGAACAGATTAGAGACTCCAGACATTAACCCAAACATATATAGTCAATTAATATTTGATAAAGGAGCTATAGACATACAATGGGGAAAGGACAGTCTCTTCAACACATGGTGCTGGCAAAACTGGACAGCTACATGTAAGAGAATGAAACTGGATCACTGTCTAACTCCATACACAAAAGGAAATTCAAAATGGATCAAAGACCTGAATGTAAGTCATGAAACCATAAAACTCTCAGAAAAAAACATAGGCAAAAATTTCTTGGACATAAACATGAGTGACTTCTTCATGAATCTATCTCCCCAGGCAAGGAAAACAACAGCAAAAATGAACAAGTGGGACTATATCAAGCTGAAAATCTTCTGTACAGCAAAGGACACCATCAATTGAACAAAAAGGTACCCCACAGTGTGGGAGAATATTTTCGTAAATGAGAGATCCAATAAAGGCTTGACATCCAAAATATATAAAGAGCTCATGCACCTCAACAAACAAAAAGCAAATAATCCAATTAAAAAATGGGCAGAGCAGCTGAACAGACAGTTCTCCAAAGAAGAAATTCAGATGGCCAACAGACACATGAAAAGATGTTCCACATCGCTAGTTATCAGAGAAATGCAAATTAAAACCACAATGAGATATCCCCTCACACCAGTAAGGATGGCTACCATCCAAAAGACAAACAACAACAAATGTTGGCGATGTTGTGGAGAAAGGGAAACCCTCCTACACTGCTGGTGGGAATGTAAATTAGTTCAACCATTGTGGAAAGCAATATGGAGGTTCCTCAAAATGCTCAAAATAGACTTACCATTTGACCCAGGAATTCCACTTCTAGGAATTTATCCTAAGGATGCAGCACTCCAGTTTGAAAAAGACAGATGCACCCCTATGTTTGTCACCGCACTATTTACAATAGCCAAGAAATGGAAGCAACCTGAGTCTCCATCAGTAGATGAATGGATAAAGAAGATGTGGTACATATACACAATGGAATATTATTCAGCCATTAGAAGAAAACAATTCCTACCATTTGCAACAACATGGATGGAGCTAGAGGGTATTATGCTCAGTGAAATAAGCCAAGCGGAGAAAGACAAATACCAAATGATTTCACTCATCTCTGGAGTATAAGAACAAAAGAAAAACTGAAGGAACAAAACAGCAGCAGAATCACAGAACTCAAGAATGGACTAACAGTTACCAAAGGGAAAGGGACTGGGGAGGATGGGAGGGTAGGGAGGGATAAGGGTGGGGAAGAAGAAAGGAGGTATTATGATTAGCATGTATAATGTGGGGCATGGGGGAAAGGGGAGGGCTGTACAACACAGAGAAGACAAGTAGTGATTCTACAACATTTTACTATGCTGATGGACAGTGACTGTAATGGGGTTTGTGGGGTGGACTTGGGGTAGGGGAGAGCCTAGTAAACATAATGTTCTTCATGTAATTGTAGATTAATGATAACAAAATTTAAAAAATTTAATTAAAAAAAAACAACTTCTGATACATACAACAACATAAATGAATCTTAAAAGCATGATACTCAACAAAAGAAGCCAGCCATCACTGATAATTTATGAGATTCTACAACAGGCAAACCAGTCTGTAATGTTAGAAATTTGAGAAATATTGATTTATTATATACAGAATATAAGTATTATAGAAAAAGTTAAATTCACAGGTTGCTAAACATCATTACAGTTAGCTTTCTTATTACTTGATTGTTCATGTTCATTACTAGTGACAAAATGTAATGACTGGAGCTCTCTGCCTTTTCCTTTCTTTCATCTAGACCTCTCTGCTATCAATGGGTATCTTAGAGAAACAAATAAAATGACTCATAAAATACAGACTGCATGATCGGCCCAGGAATTCACATATAAGTAATTTCCACTTATTCCTAAATTGTGCTCTTAATCCTTGTGTCTTTCTTCTTCTGTATCTTTTCCCTAAATACGGTACACTGGGGAACAGCAACAAGGCTACCATCTTGTCATTTCACTCAGATTGGGTACATATAGTTACATTTCAGCAACGTGTTAAACCACTTTCTGAATTAATCTTAGAACCCGCTTCTAAGGTAACCCAATTTTTATCTCAATAACTATGGGATCATTTTATGCCCTAGAGTCAAATGTTTTTTCTTCCTTTTTTCCTTTTTTATTAATGAGTAGACTAAGCAGATACTCATTCCTGGCCAAAATCAGTTGCTTTATATTCTTCTTGTATGAGGCAGTTACGGTGATACTGAGTTCTAATTCAGCTGGTTGGTGCTATAAACTGAATGTCTGTGTCTCCCCAAAATTCTCATGTTGAAATCCAGTGCCCAAGATGATATCAGGAGGTGGGGCCTTTTGGAGGGCAATTAGTACCCTTATAAAACAGGCCTGACAGAGCTCCTTAGCCCTTCTACCACATGAGGACACAGTTGTCAGCAGTTGTCAACCAAGAAGATGACCAGAGCCTGACCACGCCAGTACTCTGATCTTGGACTTCCAGCCACTGGAACCATGAGAAATACATTTCTGTTGTTTTAAGCCATCCAGTCTGCTGTATTTTGTTATATAGCCCGAGCAGACTAAGAAAGTTGGGATATTCCCATATCAATTTGCAGTACTTTTATAATAGAGTTCTTGACCTAAAGTCCATCCACACAAAATAAATAAATGAACATACTTCTGCTCTGTGATGTCCCTTCAATAGGTTAGGAAAGAAAACTTTATAAACATTCAGTAACATCTCCCAAAATATGAGAAACTTACTAAATAAATATGTAATAAGTGCCAGAGAAACAATAGAAGACAGTGGTCAAAAGCATGGGGTTCTGAATCAAACAGAACTCAAGAGTTTTCTGCTTAGTAGCAGTATCACCATGGGGACACATCACCTCTCTAAGCTTTGGTCCTAATCTGTTAAACAGGTAAATTTGATTGGCTTTAAGGACAAAATTAAATTATAAATAAGAAAATTAAAATGCATTTAGCAAAGTGAATGAAGTGAGACATGTTAGTGTTTAATAAAGGGTAACTTTCATTCTTAAAAGTTACTATTATTTTATTTTTTGCCAGCCACTAATATAATGAAAATATTTTATTTTCATTATTTGCTAAACTAATGGAGTACAAAAAAATTAAGGCATCAGAAATGGTCTTGTGATCCACAGTCTATTGGATGAACAAGACATACTAACAGACGGTTGTAATACAGTAAGATGATCTCTATTATGGTATGAAACATGTGCCATGGTATTTGAAAGAAAAAGATATTACAGATTAGTTCTACCTCAGAGTTAAAGAAGCTGCTGGAAAGAAGATAAGAAAATCTTGATTACTCTTACAATATTTAAGTTTTCTCATAAACTACCTGTACAGGTTAGTTGAGTCCCCATTTTCCACAATGACTACTTTAGACTTTCTCTACCCCTCTTCACATTTATAATTTCTCCTCTCTACCCAACATTCTCCACAGATAACATAGTTTTGAAGGAAAGAGACCATCAGGCAGGGACTCCATTAATTTCACTTTCCCTAATATGGAAATCTGTCTACTAGAACCTGTCAATATCCTTGCCTACCTCTCACATTACTGAAACATAACCTCCATGTGGTCTCTTTAGGGATCTCATCTCCTAAACCATCTAAGGAAACTATATTATCAATTCCTTTTTCTCCTGTGTATACTTAACAGCTCCTTCCAACTGGATCCCTAAGGTTGGCTTCTAAATAGTAAATGTCTCCCATGGAAAAAAATAAAATACAGTAAATACCTCCAGCCACTTTTCCTGATCTTCTCTCCTTCATAAGTAAACTTCTTTAGAGTTTTCTACACTTAGTGTTTTCCTTACCTCCCTCTCACTACTCATCTCACTTTAGTCTGATTTATGCCCCCCACCAGTTCATGGAAACAGGTCTTTTAAAGGTAACCAATAAACCTCATTTGACTAACCCCAAGAGAAATATTTTGTACTTGATATCTTAAGACCAAGCATCACATTAATAATGCTCTTTTCTTTGAAACACTTGTTTGCTTGGCTTCCATGACCCAAGACTGCTTTTACTTCTATAACTGATTGCCTATTTCCCATGTGGGTTTATTGACCTTCACTTGGCCATTAAATATTAAGATGTTTGAAATTCCATCCTTTTCCCACGCCATACTCTCCAGACGTGATGTTATCCAGGCCCATGACTTTAATTGCCATCAAGATAACAGTGACTCACATCCAACTGCCTACTTGCATCTCCTATTAATTGTCTCAAAGGCACATCAAATTCTACAAATCTAAAACCCAATTCATGTTCTGCACTTCCCCAAACCACCTCATAATCTACTTAGCACGGTGGTCCAGTGTGTGACAAACCATGAATGGTGACAAACCAGACGCCTGCATTAACTAACCCGTCTCTGCTTTCCTCCAGTCTGTTACAAAGTCCTATCAGTATTAGCTTCTGACTATTTCTAACTTTTGTCTATTTTTGTCTATCTCCACTGCTACCACCACAGTCCAAGCTGCCATCATCTCTCACTCCAATAACTATAATATCCTCTGTATTCATTTTCTATTGCCAAGTAAGAAGTTATCACAAACTTAGAAGTTATCACAATCTATTTTTATTTATCTGAATGATAGACAAATAAATTTATCATGTATCTAATAATATTTAACAATCTATTAGCTCACAGTTTTGTAGGTCAAAAGTTCACACAGGGCAGGCATAGCTAAGTTCTGTACTCGGAGGATCAAAAGGCTGAAGACAAGGCATCAGGTAGGCTGAACTATTACCTGTAGGCTCTGAGGGGAAATCTGCTTTGAAGCTCATTCTTGTTATTGGCAGAATTACGTTACTTGAAACCACAGGACTGAGGCTCCCATTTCCTTACTGCCTATCAGACAGAAACTGCTTTTGGCTCCTAGAGGCTCCTTTCATCCCTTTCCCCTCATTTTCAAGCCATCAGTGACATATCAAATCTCTCCTGTGCTTTGAAATCTTTGCACTCTGCTTTTGCAATATGCTAAGGAAAACTTTCTGCTCTTAAGCAATTTTAGTATCAGGTCAGACCAACAAAGATAATGTGCTGTTTTAGTGTTAACAAATTTGGGACTTTAATTCATCTATAAAATGCCTTCACAGGAGTACCGAGATTAACATTTGATTGGACAACTGGGAGAAGGGATATATACTCCAGAGAATAGGAATCTTTGGGGCCAATTTATAATTCTACCTACTAGACTCACTACTTATCTTGTCCCCTCCTACAGTTAATTCATGCTTTAGCCAAAGTAATTACTCCACACCCATCCTTGAAAGCGAATACACCCCATGGCTTTTGTTGCCGTGGTTGCACATACTTGGATGATAATCACCTAGCATACGGATTATCAGCAAGGGAGAACTGCATGCAGTCCAAATAACATAGCCTCAAATATCAGGCTACTCATTTTATATGACCTGAATTATAAATGCATGTAAGCAGGCAGGTATGGGAACCACTTTGGGGGATAATTTGTATAGACAACCCAGTGAAAGCTGAGTGGAAACCTGATGGAATAAAAAACATATATCAAACAAAGGGTTAGAGTTTCGTATTAATATGGAAATTCAAACATGCATACCTAAAACTGTGATACTACAGATTTATTTCTTCTCCCATTCTCACAGTTGCCCATTTCAGTGTAAGTAAATCATATGTTCACTGTCATACTTACAAAGACAGTTTTTCAGATGAGGAAAAGACAGAGTTTGCTTCTTTGGAAGGACAATGAATCGAAATGGGATTTTAGTGTTACAGACAACCAATAGCTCTATGGAACAGCCCTGTTTAATTGTTATTGTGACCAAGGATGGCAGGACTGCCTGGAACATGGGCCAAAAAAGATAATTTCAACAAAAGTAATGAAGGTATGAATGTGCAGAATGTGGGAGGCACAGCAAACAGGATAAAATAGGAAAAAAGATGAAAAATGGGCAGCTACAGAAAGGCATATTTGAAGTACATGATGAAGAATCTCATTTTCCTTGAGTACTGCAAAGGGTTTAGGATAGACTGAAACTATAGGCACAAATTCAGTGGTTTCAGAGATGCTCCATCATTCAGCATCCTGTGGCATCCTCTGGAGAGGCTCCCTGGGGATGATGTGCAACAGGACGTGAATGTGGCTGTGCTTTAACAGAGAAACCACACCACTCCCTTCCTGCTCCATTCCCACACTGACTTTCTTCTTTTATGGGACAAGTTAAGCTAGTCTTTGTAGATTTTAGGTCCAAATAAGCTTCTTTGGCATCAAAAGGTCAGAGCTTAAGTGCCAACAGCTCAGAAGAGTACTAGAAAAACCAGGTACCCACCACCTGGAGATACTGGCAGTCTCTCCTGCTGGAAATAGGAGACCTTAGTGCTTAGTTAGGCAATCCAAAAAGATCACCCAAGATGTTAGCAGAGAAATCCTGAATACATCTTCCCACACCATTCTAAAAGAATTATTCTCCAGGGTGTGAGGACCACTGGGGGTGTCCAAACAGCTAACAGAGATGATCAGGTCTGTTTTTAAAAGAATGCCTAGCAACAATGTAAAAGATGGATTTGGTAAGATAAAAATATACAAGAGTAGAGACACTATTAACTGTATAGTTTCACTTATATGTGAATCTTTAATCACATTTTTCATTTATATATGAAAAACCAAAGAATCAACCAAACAAAACAGAAATAGATTCAGAAGCACAGAGAACAGACAGTTGGTTACTATGGGGTGGCGAAGGATGGGTGAAATAGGTGAAAGGGATAAAGAGGTACAAACTTAAAATTAGATAATAATCTAGTCACTGTGATGGAAATATAGCATAGGAAATATAGCTCATAATATTGTAATAGATTTTTATATGGTAACAGAGGGTAACTACACTTACCATGGTGAACCTTTAGCAAAGTACATAATTGATGGATCACCAAGTTGTTCATCTGAAACCAACATAATAGTGCACATAAACTATATTTCAATAACAAAAATAAAAGAAAGAAAAAGAAAACTATAAAAAAGCCAGACCATGAAATAGGCAGATATTCTAAAAGGGACAGATTCTAGAAATATTCTGGATATCTGACAAAACTTTAACTCAATCATCCTGATTTTCATTAAACCACCACTCATTCAATAATTACTCCCTTATATACTCTTCTTGGAACTACATTTAGGGTTGTTACTAGGACATTAGGATCATCAAAGACCAAAGTAATCTTCTGGAACTTTTCCACCCTTAATTTTTTAGATTATCAACCTAACCATGTAAATACTTAAATAGGATACAGCTTTTATACAAAATCAACACCAAACCAAAGTATGTATCATTTAAAGAATTTTGAAAGCCATAAAGTATTAAACAAATGTTACAAATTCCTGATGCCTAACCTTTCCTAGGCAGACTCAACCCCACTCCCACCTGATCATCTAACCACACAAACCCCAGATAATAAGATTAATCTACCAGGGCCTTTTGACTTCCCTAAGTATAAAGATGGTCCTTGAGGTAGCCTAAAATACTGATCTTTTTTGAATGACATTCTAAGCAGGAGTCTTGTCCTTCAGTCACTTCCACTTTCTCAGTAACAGGAGATTCTGTTCTCACTCTTTCTGATCTATTATTGGCAGCTTTCCAGTCTGCTGCTATAATCACAGAATCATTCAATTCAATACAGAGAGTTTTTGTTAAGCACTTACTGTCTATGCAGCATAACATGGTAGACACAGTGGAAGAAATCAGTGGTAAATATGCAACTATTCTAACCTCAAGTAATCCATAATCCAGTCAGGAAGATAGACATAATCAATTAAATGTAATCTCAAAAGAGAAAAAAGAAGGTATATAAAGTACTATGGGGCATAGACTGGATATCAAGTTGTTACCCTTTTCATTTTTCCTATAGCAACTTTCCCAAGAAGTCTTACCAAAAACTAACACCTGAATTTATTTTCAGGTGCAACCCATATTGAAATAAAAGAAATAGAAGAAATAGTATAAGATCAGTTATTCCTAATATTACCAAAAGCCAAAATTTACAAATACCTGTATATAAGAGTAGATTTACTTTAATTATACATTGTTTGGAAAACTCAGAATGACAAAAACTTTTGCTTTTATCTTGGTCAGTAAATCACAAATTAAATTTCACACTTATTTACTAGGAAAAAATGAACTGCAAAAAAAAATATTCTTAGTCAATAAGATATTTTCCTTTAATGGACATCTTAATTAATTATTTTAATTTTACTAATCACAAGAACATCTATTTATATTTGAAAGGTTAAAGTGCATACATATGAACCATTTCCAGTCTATAGAAAATATTTGATGCATTTAAGGATCTACATTTTCTTTGTAGCTCCAATAATTCTATAGGCTCCAAGAGATTTCAAGTATGTAATTTGAGAGTCACTGGTCTAGGTGACCATAGTTCAGAAAAGGAATAACAACAGCTTGGATTTCTGTGGCACTGAGAAAGAATTACAGTGTGTGTGGAAAACGAGAATGTAACTGAGAATAGTCATAGATGTTTTACACTAAGTCTATATGAGTCTCTAATACAAAATGTTAAAATTAGTAATGATTATCAATGACATTCTTCCTTGGTTCTTCTCATACTACAATGAAAAAAATGAAACTCTGGGAAGTTAAAATACTGTTAAGTTACCAAGCAGTATAACCAAAAGTGTGACCTAGGTTTCTTCAGTCCAAGTATATTGTTGTTTTATCCAATCTATTAAATTAAAGGAAAATACCTTAATGATTTAAAAGATTTCTCATGATGCATTTTTTTTTACTGGATATATATAAAATTCAATTTGTGATTTATTGACCATGCTAAAGGCCAATTTTGATGTTAACTGTATAGGAAAGAATAATCTACATTAAAAAAATTTTATATACACTTAAGTTCGATTAGAAACTTGGAAATACAAATTGACACATTTTCCTCTCCAAGAATGGGAGCCCCAAATAAACCACAAACAAAATAAAGCCTGTTTCCTCCAAGAAAGATCTGTGGCTGTAGCTCACTGAGCATTCTAGATCAGAATAATTATACAGGAGAAGAAATATTGGACAGTACAAGAACTGACACTTCATCTCTATTCCTTCAGTAATTACTTGGCTTCATTTTTTAAAGTCTTAGATGAGCTAATTTCCTTTCTGTTGTATTAAGTATAAATGAGATTGGCATTTGCTTCTGTTTAACTCTGATTAAAAGTAATAACCACTTAAGTATGACTATTTAATCTAGAGTTGATCAAAATCACCTGTCACCTCCAATAATAGAATTTAAAACATGTGTTATATTTATCCAGAATTCTATGTGTGGTTCAAAACAAGGGAACAAATCTTACAATCCAATCCATCTCTTTAAATAAAACTAATATTGTTTTACAAAATGGACCAAAGCTGGGTTTTGTCAACAAGGGTAGAGCATTTCAAAGTTCAGGAAGGACACAGCTTTTGCATCAAGGAAAAAAGAAATTTGGAGCTAATGGCTCAGCATAAAGATGTGTCACTTGTCACAACAACACTGGGAATGAGACCGTCCTTTCCACAGCCATCAGACATTGCAACTATTGAATGAAGACTACAAAATAAATATTTAAAGTAAATTAAATATATAAAAAAACAATTTGAAACACAACAGAAACAGTGTAATAAAAATTAAAACCATAATTAAAAGTTAAACCACAAATAGATATAGCTGAAATAAGAGTTATTAAATTGCAAGCCACATACTGAATTAGTCAGGCATAGAAAATTTAAGAAGAAAAATTGGGAAATACAGAATAGGTAAGGACAAAACATACCATAAGTTTAAATAGCAGTCCCAGAAGGACTTGGCAGTAGGAAGAAAATGGCAGTGGAGAAAAATAAAACAGCTTTACCAGGTAAAAGTTCCAGAAATCAGAGTTCAGACATGGGAAGAAGTTTGTATAAACAGGAAGTCATGGCAGTGTAAGAATAAAAAAGTAAAACCAAAATTCAGGGTACAAAATGCCTAAATCACTGCTAACAACTATACTATGCATGATGGGTAGATCCCAAGGGACACAGAGGAAAAGCTAACAGAGACCACAAGGAAAATCTACACTTGAAAGGTCCAGAGATATGGAACCAGGTATGTGAAGCTAATGGTTTTCTTGACATAGTGCCAGACCCAAGAACATCAACCAACTCCAAGAAAGATTTACAAATAAAAATAAAAGTCCTTCTAGATACATCACACTCAAACTGCTGAAAGTCAAAGATAATGGCACATAAACAGGATAACACTGATATTCGAAAACATAAGACTTATCAGAAACTCCCCAAGTTGGAAGACTTGGAAATGACATATTCATAGAACTGAAGGAAAAAAAAGTAGTCAACTAAGAATTCTATATTCAGTAAAGATAAATTCCAAAGCTGAAAATGAAATGAATTATCATATAAACAAAAACAGAATTTAAAGCTCACAGACCTGTGCTACAAGAAATAGTAAAGGAAAATATTCTAGAGACAACTTAAATCTACAGAAAGAAATTTTAAAAACCAAAAATGGTAAAAGTGTGAATATATGTCACAATCAAATGACACTAATAACCACGTTAATCTAAATGGTAATGATGTGATGTGATGAATGTTTTTAACTGACCTTATGTGGTAATCATTTCACAATATGTGTTTACAGTTGATCTTGAACCACATGGGTTTGAACTGTGCTGATCCACTTATACATGAATTCCTTTTCAATAAATATATTGGAAAAATTGGGGGAGATTTAAGACAATTTGAAAAAAAATATTCTTTTCTCTAGTCTACTTTATTGAAAGAATACAATATGTAACACATATATACAAAATATCTGTTAATTGACAGTTCACGTTGGTAAGGCTTTTTTCTGGTCAACAGTAGGCTATTAGTTGTAACATTTTGGGGGAGTCAAAAGCAATATGCAGATTTTCTACTCTGTAGGGGTTGGGACCCCTAATCTCCATGTTGTTCAAGGGTCAACTGTATATCAAATTTTCACATTGTACTTCTTAAACTTATTCAATGTTATGTCAATTTATCTCAATAAAATTGGGGAAAAAATAACTACATTAACCTAATTGCCAATTATATATAGCACTATACCCAACAACTGAAGATGCATATTCTTTTCAAGTGCCCATAAAATGTACAAAACAGACCATATAATGGACCATAAAATAAATCTGAAAAGTATTGGAAAAATTTGAAATTCAACACAATATTTTCCCCAACCAGAACAGAATTAAATTACAAATCACCAAAATATTACATTTAGAAAAGTCCCAAATATTTGGAAATGAAATAATTTACATTTAAACAACTTAGGGGTTAAGAACAAATCACAAAGAAAATTAGAAAATATTCTGAACCATTTATTTAAAAAAGGCACAACACACTTTGGGATGCAGCTAAAGAAGTACTTAAAGGGCATTTTAGTTATTAAATGCTTATGTAAGAAAAAAAAAGGTCTCAAATCAATGATCTAGTCTTCTCCACTGGAAACTAGGAAAAGAAAGTCAATTACACTGAAAGCAAGCAGAAGGAAGGAGATAATAAATACAAAGGCAGGAACCAATGAAATTGAAACGAAAACCAATAATTAAAATCAATGAAACCAAAATTTGCTCTTTAAAAAGGTCAGTAAGATTGAAGACCTTTTTAAGGCTGGTGGGAAAAAAAGAAAACACAAATTGTCAGTTCCAGTCATGAAAAAGAGGATATCACTTTAGATCTTACAGATATTGTTAACAACTTTTACCAATAAATTAGAAAACTTATTTGTTCAATAAATGAATAAATGAACAAATCTCTTGAAAGACCCAAATTACCAAAGCTCACTCAAGAAAAAATGCATAACCTGAGTAAGTTTATACCTATTAAAGAAACGGAATGCATATTTGAAAACTTTCTCGTGAAGAATATTTCAGGGCCCAAATAGTCTCACTAGTGAACTATCTGTACAGGATATTTAAGGAAGAAATACCAACTTTACACATGATCTTTTAGAAAATTGAAGAGAAAGAAATATGTTTCAATTTATTTATTTCATGGGGTGAGCCTTACTGTGATATCAAAAACCAGTCAAAGGTATCACATGAAAAGAGAACTACAGAACAATATCCCTCAAAAAATATAAATGCCAAAAATACATATGAAACATAAAGTTTCTTGACACAATTGTAAAGGAACAGAGAGAATACAAAATGCAAGAAAGCTGTTGGATGTCAAATTTCTATTGGAAGGAAACAAGTTGATAAAATTACTCAGATATATGCATATACTACCTTTCATAAACAAGGAAGTACAACTAAGAGGGCAAAACCAAGAGCAAATAGAACATAGTCAAGACCTTTCAGGGCACAAATGAGAGCTCAGGGAGCAGAGCAGAGGACCACGAAGGATTATCCCAAGTCTTGAAATCTAACCAAAGAACTCAGGCAAAATTTTAGAACTGCCTTGAATGAATGATTCCTTTTCACCTTCTTTTCTTACCCTTTTTGAATTGGAATGCCTATCACTGTTAGCCTATACTCATCTCACAATTATATGGAGGGAGTGTTGGGGTCATATTAAGTAGTCTCTTCAGTTTCACAGGTCTGCAGACAAAGATTAATTGTGCCCCAGGAGTTATACTTTATAGATTTATATTCAGGGGCTTCATCTGCATGTTTAGACAACTTCAATGTGAGAGCTTGGACTTCTGAGCTAATGAGAGTTAGAACATTCTGGTTTTGAGTCAATGCTGTAATCGGGTGAGACCTTTGGACTCCATGGGAGGAAATGAACATGTTATGCATTTTTCAGGGGCTTGAATCTTTGGGGGCCAGATGGCAGAATGTGGTAAGCAGAATTCTAAGATATCCCCCACAAATTATCACTCCTCTGGTATGTATGCCCTGCATAGGTACCTGGGACTTGGACCGATTTTACTCCAGTGACTACATTATGTTATAGGCAGAGTGGAACCTAAAATAGGAAGATTATCCACGAGGGTATGACCAAATCACATGAGCCTTTAAAAGTAAAAAACTTTCTTCAGCAGGTCACAGAATAGACAGTAAGATTTTTAAAGCATAAGAAGGATTTGATGTGTCACTTCTGGCTTGAAAATTGATCCATGCCTTATCTGGAGTGATAGAAGATGGAAATGGATGTGATAAGAAAGGAGGAGAAAGAAAGAAAATTATATGATCCAATTATATGCAAACTTATGTGTCTGGGGGTATGGGTCAGTGAACAAAAGACACATTATAAGGTGAGCTAAAATGTTAGTGGTAGTTATTTAGGGATGGTGAAATTTCAGGAGACCTTAACTTTCTTATATTTGTATGTATTGTTTGAGTACTGTAACATAGATATATATTTTAAATTTAATACTGAAGAAAATGTAACTTTTTACTGTAGAAAAAATAAAATTCAAAAAATTTTATTTAAAAGCACCATGCAAAAAAGTAGCTGATAATACAAATAACAAAATAAGACTAGAAGATGGGGGAAGGGTTAAGGTGGAAGAGAGAGATTCTACAAATCAGTAAGAACAAAGTCAAATAGTCAAAGAGAAAAAAACAGCAGAGAACATAAAAAATTTTCTGAAAAGCAAAACCCAATAGCAAATAAACATAGGACAACATGCTGGTGTAGGACAACATGCTAGTGATCATATAAATGCAAGCTAAAACCACAGTAAGTTATAATTTCTTACCTCTAGATTGGCACAAAACAGACAAAATTAACAATACCAAGTATTGATAAGATTGTGAAATGATAAGGACTCTATAGTACATGGCTAGAGAAAGTATAATTTTAAGAACAATTTGGGGATATCTGAAGATGCATTTCCTATGATCTAGCAATTCCCTATTAGACACCCTCATGCACACGTACACAAGGAGACATGTACACAAATGCTCAGTGCAGCACTGTTTGCAATAGAGGTAAACTGTAAACAACCTAAGTGTCCTTCATCTGAAGGATGGATAAAAAAAAAATTGCACTCTACTCATCTATGTGAGAGTTGAATAACATGGATGAATCTTTTGAATAAAAACCAAGTTGTTAAGAGGAAACACTGAGCATGAGACCATTTATTAGAAAACAGGCAGAATAACAATATATATATTAAAAATTTAATACAGGAAGATAAACACTAAGTTTGGGAGAATGACTGGAGAAGGATAAATAGGAATGAGAGCAGGATGGTAGATGCACGGATTTCCAGCAATTTCTTTTAAACAAATGACAAACTGTTGTGATCGACAAACCTAAAGGGAGGATGAATGATATAGATATATGACAGACAGATAGGTAGGTAGGTAGATAGATAGATAGATAGATAGATAGATAGATAGATAGATAGATAGATAGATGATAGATAGATAGATAGCAGATAAACCATATTTTTCATAATGTAAAAAATCTTAAAATATTATGAAAATATGTTTTCCAAACATCTAGTAATTTTTTAAATGGAAAGATATCTAAAATTAACTGGCACAGATTAGTTAGTAAAGCCTCACTTTATTTTACCAATTGAGAATAATCTGTTATTACCAAGCTGTCAAAGTTTTATTAGCAGTCATTCATTTGATCATAATTTCATGAGGAATAAAACTCTAACAATGGAGCTATATGTAACAATTGATTAAATGAAGGCCAAGTTGAACCAGTCATTTCAACTCTCTTCAAGATCAATACCATCCACTACAATATTGACTGGAATACAAGGCTAGATATAGATTGTGAAGCTGGAAGAAATGATTGGTTCAGCCTAGTTCTTTAGCCAGTATAGAAGAGGCCAGTGAAAGTGAAGTGGTAAAATCCTTCCACGTGTCAGATGAATTAAATTACTTCAGAATCCTACCCTTCAACTTTTCTTGAGTTATTAATCCTCCAACCTACTTCCTAGAAAAAGTGTTGATTTTAAGTCTCCCTTTTGAGGCTCAGAAATGACTACAGTATCTCTGAAGATTTCCTCTTCCCATTTTCCAAAGAGCAGGTCTGATCTATTTAGACAATACAAAAATGGGGATGCAGCTTCCCCAATGCTGAATTAAGAATCAGACTGCAAAATCCAGAGAAGGAAAATTTGATAGACTTAAACTGTTGCATGAGAAAGGACAACTGAAATATACTGAAATTTTATAACATAAACATAATATTAATATCTAATATACATCTCCCTGAAATTTGAAAGCTTTTATAATGAATATCCTGTAGCATATGAAAATGTTAATTTATTTCCATATGATTATGATTCATTACTAGAATTGGAAATGCATTAACAGTATGACTGTGATACACAAATAGAGGAGATGGTGTGCTTTTGTGGGCATTTAACATGCAATAGGTGAAGATATTATTATTCAGGCTTCTTTTATTATCTCCTTAAGCCAATCCCCATATTGACGCATGGAACTGTGGAATTCAGTAAACGGTGATCAGGAAAGAAGAGTAAAATAACATAATCTGGGTACTCAAAGTAGCAGATTTCTGAATATCCAGCAAAACAGATGCCTCTAATATTCTGCTTACAAGTAATGCCATCCAACTCATATATGAGAGTTACATATAATACCTGCTGCTATATAAAGTGTACAAGCAGTCTTCAAAATAAGGAAGGGAAAAATTCTATTTGAAAACATTTTTCCCCAAGTTAGGAGAAAGAAGTAGAATATCCCTAGAGAATTCTCAGAATCTAAGGGCGGCACAGCAACGTGGGAGAGGTAATCTGATCACGCCTGCAAAGGCAAAGATGTAGATCACATTATTCATGGATACCACCTACTGGTAGACATGCAGTGTTGCTCCACAGAGGAGGGCACAGAGGGGAAACGCACAAATGGAAAGACGAGCATATAATGAATAGAGAAACAATAATATTTAGAAAAAAGTTATGAAATTAAATCAGCTTTATAACAAGCTGGTGACAATATCTCATTTCTTCAAGAACTTATCTAACAAATTTGAGTTGATTTGGAAATGTCTGTAGTAGTAATGACATGTAGCAATTGGCTCCACTTTATAACCCTGTAACTTACACTTGCACATAAATCCAAGATTTATAGAGAATAAATTCTTATGTCTAAAGCAATGCTTCTCAAATCATTCCCCTCTCACAGACCCAGCTGGAAAATTTGTCAATGTCTAGACACAATTTTAGTTGTACAAGGGGGTTGGGGGTGTTATTGACATCTAGTGGGTAGAGGCCAGAGGTGCTGCTAAACCTCCTGCAGACAGGACAGCACCCTCAACAAAGTATAATCTAGCCCAATATAAAAACTGTCAAGCTCGAGAAATTCTGACCTAAAGGAACCAATTTTAGGTTAAAAATACACAAAATTAACATTAAGCCATGACACGTATTCTGCCTTTTATTTAATAAACACATAGTTCTTACTATTTGTCCAATGTTTTTCTAAGAGCTTTACAAACATTAACATATTTTATTTTCATAACAATCCTAAGGGGTATATATTATTGATAGCCCCATTTTAAAAATGGGGAAACTGAAACAGTCAAATAGCTTGTTCAAGACATCACAGCTACCAAGTGCTGGAGCCATGGCTGGACTCCAGAAATCCTGGCTCACAGTCCATTCCCTAAACTATGAAATTATGCTGATCACCTTTCAGTGGACATATTCCTTTAATCTAAGGAGATAAACAATGGTAGGATTACCATTTCGATGATCTTTCTGTCAACCTTGGGATCTCTGGCTAGAGCCTGATGGAGTTAGTGTACTGTCTCGCTGCACTCATTGGTGTTCCTGTTTCAAGGGAGGAGGTTTGTATCTCACAGAAAAAGGAAAACACTGTTGTGAAATTCAAAAAATATGAGTTCAAACTCTACTCCACCCCCTAGGGTTGCCTTCAGCAATTTTTTTTATGGCCTCAGTTTATCTCTTGTAAAATAGAGCCGTTAACACTGGCAGCTTAAGATATGTGGTATGGGCAGCACAAGCACATAGAAGGTACTGAAAACCATAAGACCCAATAAAAATGGTTATTATCATTATTTTTCTATTTAACAGACTAGAACTTCTTATTAATACCTAACTGGTTACATGTTCCCTCTTCTTTATAACAGTCTTCCTGCCTGTCCAGTCAAATCTGAATATCTACTGAAAGGAAAGGAGCGACACACAGCAGCAATTCACCGGAGAAATCCGCTTTATTAGGGAAAGGTGCTGGGTTATATAGGAAGGGGCATGGGGTGATTGAGGTGTCACTTCTACGGGGCTGGGGGCTGTTGGTTAGGTGCTGGGATTGGGGGTGGTGGCGAGAGGTGATTGGGCTTCAGGTGGTGCCGGCAGGAACTGAGGACCTGGAAGAGAAGCAGGAAGTTTGCCATCTTATGGGTGGGGGCCCTTCATTCCCCCCTTTCTCCTCTATGGGGTTGTGGACGTTGCTTTTCTCTCTGACTGCTTCCTGCTGAACAGGGGCGGAGAAGGGAGTGAGGGTTTGAGGACTGGGGGAAAAGGGTTGATAGGACTCCCCACAGCAAGGACGAGTAGGTGTGGACTTCTTCAGGTTGGAAATCAATGAAGGTTCCCTGTAACCATAGGTCAAGGACTTGTTGATTCTAATGGTGGTGCCAGGAGGATACGGGTGCCAGAAGCCAGGCGTCTGTGGCCATTGTTTCCAGGAACAGTTTCCAGTGGAGAGAGGGGTCCATCTGAGTGTGTGGTGAGGAGATTACATGAGGGTGAAGGATCTTCTGTGGCCAGAAGCTGGTAGTTCCTAAGTAAAAGCTGGTTGAAAGCTTGATTAGAGATTTTTCCAACTTGGGATTTGATGAACTTTATTATACAGGGTAAGAAGAGACAGGCGAGAAGAATGATTATTATGGGGCCTGCAATGGGCCAGAGCCAGGTGAGGTGGGGGTTTGTTAGTATTGACGAGAATGGGTTGGAATTGGAAGCAGAGTGGAGACTGGAGGCAAGGTCAGTGAGTTTGGTAATGTCAGTTTCTACAATGCCGGATTCGTTGATGTAATAGCAGCACTCTTCCTGGAGGAAGACACAGGTGCCGCCCTTCTCGGCTGTAAGCAGATTTAAGGCCTGCCAGTTTTGAAGGGTGACTTTAGCTAGCGAAGTGACCTGTCTTTGGAGAGAGGCCAGGGAATTGTCCAAGTGAGTTGTTCAGTGGATGTCAGGGCTCCCTCAAGTTTGGCATTGAGATCTTTAATTGCCCATAGAGAGTGACCCAAGGCTCCCCCAGAAAATCTTGCCTCAATGGCTGAGGTGATCAAAGAGATACTGACCATGATGGGAAGGAAAGCAGCACTTTTTGTGCATGAGGGCAAGGGAGGTTGGAGCTCAAGGAATTCTGCCATGCTGTAAAGTGTAAGCTGTGGGATTAGGGTGACGAGAATGCAGGGTGTGCTGGAGTTGGGAGGCAGTGAAGTGCGCTGGAGGGGGGTGGAGTTGGGCCTACACAGTGGTGGATGATGAGATTATCTGCGTATTCTGGTTCCCATAGGGGTATGTCTGCCAGGGGGCAGAGGGGTTGTCCTTCTGCATGGAAGGAGTAGTTGGAAATATTAAGGGGCACAGCGACCAGCAGTGGGCGCTGTAGTGATGCGCACAAGAAACAATTGGTGGTGTTAAGGGTGTGGTTGAGAAAGATGGTGGTGTCCTGAATGAGCTGTAACGAAGAGTAGGAGAAATGGGAAGAGGGCGGGGATAAGAAGATGAAGAGGTGCCGTCAAGAGTTTGGATAATGACTTTTTCGGAATGTCTGATATCTGATGCAACTTGAGAGATCTGAGAATGAGAGGGAACATACTTTCGAGAGATATGAAGGGTACAGTGGGGGGTCGAGGACCCCCTGTAGTAAACTGAGGCTGTGACTCTGGCAGCTCGAGAGTCCCAGGGATCTGGGATTGATAAGGAGAATGAGCCATTGGGATATTTCATGAAATGCTTGGAGGAGTAATACTGTGGGTACCGGGAGTTATACATGTAGTGAATGGCACAAGACCAGTAGGGACATCTCCCGTAGGTGTCTGGCCATCGCCTGTAATAGGCTTGTTTTTGGTCATAGAGGAAGCAGAGGTAGGGAGAATAAGGGTAGCTGCTAGTGAACACTTCGGTGGAGGGAGGAAAGTGGAGGTATAAAGGCTCAGAGCAGCTTTTCAGAGGGCAGTCAGATGTGGCAATGAGGGCAGTAACTTTTGTTTGATGCTGTGTGTAAGTCTGTCTGACTTTGAATCACCATACAAAGGAGGCTGGGGTGGCGGGGAAGACAATAGGAATGAGGGAAAAAAGCGAGAGAGCAGTAAAGGAGGAAAAAGTCATGATTCGGGTATGGATGGCAAAGGGGGTGAACGGGATTTTGGAGGAAAGAGGACAGTAAGGTCAGGAGTCTGGAGGGAGGGAGAGTCTGTAAACTTTTGTAGGTTAAGAGATCTTTTAGGTGATGTGGGGACAGAATGGTAAGGGGCGCCCTGAATGTTAGTTTATGAGCTTCCTTCTGCAAGAGCTGTCCAGCGGCTAATGCCCGTAGGCAGGGGGCCCATCCCCGAACTGTGGGGTCTAATTGCTTGGAGAGATAAGCTACTGGGGCAAAGGATGGGCCATAATATTGGCCTAGGACTCCTAGAGCTTGACTGGACCTCTCATGAATGTATAACGAGAAGGGTTTCGACAAATCAGGGAGATGGAGAGCTGGAGCTTCCACAAGGGCTTGACGGAGCTTAATGAAGGAGTGTCAGGGTAAAGAGGATAATGGTTCTTCAGGGGGGCCCTTGCTGAGGTTGTATAGGGGTCTTGCCAACAGGGAGAAGTTCGGGATCCATGCTCTAAAATACCCAGCCAGGCCTAGAAAGGAAGGGATATCTGTCTTGGTTTTGGGAACGGGCAGGTCAGAGAGGAGTCATTTTCTGTCTAAGGTAATGGACTTTTTTTGTTGAGACAGGAGGAATCCAAGGTAAGTGACAGAAGGGGAAGAGATTTGAGCTTTGACGGGGGATACCCGGTAACCTCTGGAAGCTAGAAGGTTAAGTAGAGAGGCAGTGTCAAGTTGAGACTGTTCCCATGAGGGACTGCAGAAGAGAAGATCGTCTACGTATTGTAATAAAGTGGACTCGGAGTGATCATGATGAAACTGTTTGAGGTCCTGAGCTAGGACTTGTCCAAAAATATGGGGACTATCTCAGAAGCCTTGTGGCAAAACTGTCCAAGTGAGTTGTTCAGAATGTCTCTTGCATGGGTCCATCCAGGTGAAGGCGAAAAAATCTTGGGAGGAGGGGTCCAGAGGGATAGAAAAAAATGCGTCCTTGAGATCTAGGACTGAGAAGTGGGATGCCAAGGCAGGGATCTGCAAAAAACGGGTGTATGGATTTGGAACTAAGGGATGGATAGGGACAACGGCCATGTTGATGAGGTGAAGGTCTTGGACGAGGCAGAAAGATCCATTGGTTTTTTTTAACAGCTAATATGGGGGTATTAAATGGGGAGTGAGTGGGTCTGAGGTAATTTTTGTTTAACAGATCTTGAATGATGGGTTGGAGGCCTATGAGGGCTGAAGTGGTTAGGGGGTATTGGGCCTGACAGATATACTGAGAGGGGTCACGTAATTTGATCAAGGCAGGAGGACATAGGGCCATGGAGGGGCTTGTAATGTCCCAAACTTTGGGATTTACAGGGTGTATGAGGGCGGAACTGGAGCTTTCATTGGGTAGAGGGGGGTCATCGGCTATGAGGGCCATCAGAAAGGGAGTACTGGGGGCTGTGGGAGTGGATATAGTTATGGAAACGTGGAGGAGAGAAAGGATGTCCCGTCCTAGTAAAGGGATGGGACACTGGGGCATAACCAGGAAGGAGTGGGAGAAAGGTATGGGATTGTCTTGGATTGTGCATAAAAAGGGGGGAGGGGGTTTAATGGGAAAATCTGTTTACCTCCTACCCCGACTATAGAAGTAATGGCTGGCGTGGTAGGGCCCCAGTATTCTCGCAAGACTGAGAAGGTGGCTCCTGTATCTAGGAGGAAGGAGATGGGGCAACTGTCTACTGTTAAAGTAACCCTGGGCTCCTGTTTGGTGATGGAAATGGTGGGGCGAGAAGCCCCCGGGCCCCATCAATCTTCTTCTGCCAGCCCCACTACGGCGGGCTTAGGATGGGGGTTGTTCGTCCAGCCTCCCCTTTGGGTGGTTGGGCAATCAGACCCCCAGTGGCTCTTTTTGTGGCATCTGGGGCATGGGGTGGTAGGAGATCTTGGGGAGGGGCACACCCTTGACCAATGTCGTTCTTGTCCGCACTTGAAACAAGCTCCTGGGGGGGGGCTTGTTTGTAGAAGGGTGCCCAGGTTGTGGTTTTATCAGCTGGGCCAACATTTGGAAATTGGCCTTATCAGCCTTTTGTTTACAGCGTTCTTTCTCCTCCTCCTGGTTATGGAAGACTTTAAAGGCCACTGTTAGGATCTCAGTCTGTGGGGTAGCGGGGCCCTGTTCTAACTTTTTGAGTTTAGCTTTAATGTTGGGGTAGCTTTGAGCTAGGAAGTATGTCATAAGGACATGTCTACCGTCAGGCGTTTCTGGGTCAAGGCTGGTATACTGTAATAGGGCTTGAGTGAGTCTGTCTAAGCTACATCCTGGAGGGGGGCGATAATTTTGGGAGGCCCTCGGGACGGAGTCTGAGGGGGACTGAAGGGTTCTGGCTCAGTCTGTGGGGGAGTGATGCGGTCTAGCCATGCCTAGTTGAGCAGGTCCTGATGTGCGGAAGCGGGGCAAAGAAAATAAAGAAAGATAGAACCAGACCGGGAGGGCTGACGATGCTCCCATGCATCGCCAGCCAGCCACCCAGCTGCTTGCCTCTGCCAGCAGCTCTAGGTGGGCTTGAACTCATGACTCTGAGGTTAAGAGTCCCATGCTCTACCAACTGAGCTACAGCAGGGCTCCAGTTAGTTGCTTATGGAATGCATAAACAGAATGTTCTTTGTTCTCCATTCCTGCCACATTGGAAAGTGGAGGAAGGGCATAGCTAGAAGCAGGGGCAGTGTTTCTACACATCCTCAAGGTCTCCCTATTTTCAGAGTGAGGAGTCTTGGCTCATCTTCGAGGACAAGATATGTTTTTGTGGACAGATAACTTCCAAGGACTGCACTGGTTGTTCTCAAGCTTGTGCTTTCCCATGCTGCATTCAGACATGGGGGAAGGTGCTTTCCCATTCTGCCTACAAACATGTGAGAAGACAAAGGCAGTCCCCAACAGGGGAGAAACAGGTGATGAGGGCAAAGACGGAGGAGGCCCCCGGGACCTAGTTAAAGGGGGGCTGAAGGGCTCAGGCTTAATCCATGAGCGACGAAGGCGGAGGAGGTGAGATGGGGGAGGAGATGGTGGGGCAGGAAGGGAGAATGGCTGTTGTAGGAGAAGAAGGCGAAGGGAGTGAACAGGAGGTTTCTGTGGGGGCGGTGGTAGTGGTGGAAGAAGGGGGAGGGGCTGTTGTAGGAGAGGAGGGGGAAGGGGGTGGGCAGGAGGCTTCTGCGGGAGAGACAGCTTGCAGGCTAGGAGAACTTGGGGGGGAGGCAGGGGGAGGAGGAGGAGGAAAGCTTCGATATAGGGAATCTCCTTCCATTTTTTCAGGCGCTGGCAGTAGTTAAAGAGATTGCGAGTGATGTTAGGATCAAGAGTTCCCCCTGCAGGTCATTGGTTGTTATTGTCTAGGGGGTATGTCGGCCAATCTTGGGAGCAATATTTACGGAGAAGTTTTGGTTTTATATCAGGCGTCAGGGAGAGGGTAGCCAGATGCTTAAGCAGGCATTCAAGAGGTGAACTTTCAGGGAGGGATGAGGAGGCTCCCATGGCTAAAGGACAGAGGAGGAGACAAACAGAGGAAGACGAATGGAGATCCTCGGACTGGAAGCAGACCGCAAGGAGACAAAGGGCATCCCCGATGATCCTTGGTGGTCTGCGGAAACTCGTATACGAGTCGGAATTTCTTAGGAAGTGTGGGTCATCACCCAGACTTCTCTAAGAAGGCAGAGTGCCGGAATCACGAGGTACCTAGTACTAGGAATTTTCGGCAGACAGAATGGATTTCGGCGGACGGAACAGAAGGAGGAGGGGGGAAAAAAGGGAGCGTTCTCATCCGCAAAGGAGTCACCTCATTTATGGCTGTTGGAGGGGGGCCTGAGGGTCTGCTGCAGCTGTGAAGGCCTGAGGTGGGGATTTATGGCTGTTAGAAGAGGGGCCTGAGGGTCCGCCACAGCCGTGAAGGCCTGAGGCGGGGATTTATGGCTGTTGGGGGAGGGGCCTGAGGGTCCACCGCAGCTGTGAAGGCCTGAGGCGGGGAGAGTTCCCTCCTCATCCCCGAGCATCAGGGCCTTGCCGGACCATCACGGTCAATGGCACTGCAATAGCTCCGGGGAGAGTGGCCCACCCCAGGGAAATTTTGCTTAAAAAGTTTCGGCACTGATGGAAGGGACGGTGAGTGCATTTATGACTGTTGGAGGAGGGGCCTGAGGGTCCGCCACAGCCTTGAAGGCCTGAGGCGGGAAGAGTTCCCTCCTCGTCCCCGAGTGTCAGGGCCTTGCCGGATGATCACGGTCAATGGCACTGCGATAGCTCGGGGAAGAGTGGCCCACTCCGGGGGGAAAACTTACCTAAAGGCCAGAGAGGAGTGGTGAGTGTGATGAGCCAGTGCCGGAAAAAGAGGACGAGAGCAAGCTGCTGCTGGTGTCGGGGGGAAGATGGGGCCCAATTGGGGTGCCCCGTCTCCTGGGTTTCGGCACCAATGAAAGGAAAGGAGCAACACACAGCAGCAATTCACCGGAGAAATCCGCTTTATTAGGGAAAGGTGCTGGGTTATATAGGAAGGGGCATGGGGAGATTGAGGTGTCACTTCTACGGGGCTGGTGGCTATTGGCTAGGTGCTGGGATTGGGGGTGGTGGTAAGAGGTGATTGGGCTTCAGGTGGCGCCGGCGGGAACCGAGGACCCCCCCCCCCCCCCCCCGAAGAGAAGCCGGAAGTTCACCATCTTACGGGTGGGGGCCCTTCATCTACTTCTAGAAAGATTCTGACCCTCCTAGTCTACCAACTAAATGAAATTAATTCTTCCATTTCCCTGGCTGTGTAATAAGTGACGTCACTGGTAAAATGCATATAATAATACCTTTTGCATGTGTGTGCGTGGTTGTGGTTTGAGTCTCTTGAAAAAATACTTCTTTATCCCCTTATTGCTATTGATTTCATCATCTTAGCCAGTTCAGATAGAAATTCATGTCTCCCATATTATCCTTTTACCTAAAGCAAGGCAACTTCCTGGTTTCAGACAGAAAAGAACCTAAGTGGTTCAGTTTGTGTTTACAATGTCAAATTTGACTCATTAAATTGCCAGTAGTGTTACCTGAAATCTCTTCCCTGATAAGATGGGACTGATCTCAAAACCTAGAGATGGAGAAAGAACTCACAGTGATGATACTCGGGAAGAATGAAGTTATAGAGATAGTTATTATTAGTCTATTGCAACTGGAGAGTGGATGTCTATTCACTTGTGTTCTTTGTTTTTGACACTTTGTATCTAGAATAGCAGCAATTTCTAAATATTAGTCTTGGTAATCACAAGTGTGAAACTGGTCAAATTCTTCATCAAATTCCTATTTTCCTCAGTACATTACTTCTAAAGCATTTTAATGGAATTAACACAAATGGTAGAGAATATATAAATATGCCCTTTGTGGGTTCTGATGGCCCAGTTCAAAGTAGCTGTCCTTGGGCATGAGAATTTTGCATTTTATGTGTTATTAAAATCTCTACCCAAAAACATTTTATTAACAGATATTGAAAAGTATGTGTACACTGTTTATCAAGCAGCTTTGGGTGCTACTGAAACCCTGCCATATTGTCACCAAGGAAACAGACTCCATATGAGAAGCTCAGTTTTGGAGCAAAAGAAAATTATGTTGGATCTTCGGAGGAATTGGTGCAATGACTAAATTTGGATAAAATTACTCCATGATGCTTCCCCTCTCCTCTTTTCCCACCAAATGATATAAATGTGTTATTTTTTTTGCATATTCTTTGGAAATCAATGTCGAGTATAGCTGTACTATACATTGATTCCACTGGTGTAAACAAGCTCCTTTTCAAGAGGTTTTTGAAATCCCTGATAATGAGAAAACTCTTTTCTGTTATTCTACAAATGTAAAGCTAACTTCCAACAAAACAAACAAGAACTATCTTAAAACCTTGAAGGATACATAGCTCTATTGAAACAGATTTTATGAGGAATACTTTGAGGAAAAATTGTCAAATGTGTTTTTGTCAATTATTAATTTACAAAACTGACTTCCACCTTGTATGCCAGACTGTGGAAAGATGACTACAACTGACACTGTGTAATCTCAAGGCACTTTGATTTTTTCTCTCAAGGTGGTCCTACTTCTTTCAAAATTTGCCCTTCACTTTCTGGACTCTGAGTTGGAGGCCAAAACGTAACAAATCATCAATAATTCCCACAAATGAAAGTTGTGAAAAATTATGAAAATGTTATACATGTAGCCATACTCTCATCAGCTTACTGATTTCACTTATGAAACATATCTTTGAGTAAAGACTTGTGGAGTTGGTATGACAGACTCCTTTAATAATGCAATCATTTTATGACTGGTCCTGATCATGAAGAAAGTTAGGACATGAAACCCATAATATGAAGACCTTCTCTCAGATTATCACAGCATTTTTCTTCTCCTATTTGCCTCGGAAATGAAGAAGACCTTCTTGTCACAAATGCACAAGAAACAAAGACTAAAATTACAGTTTTATCAGTATATACTCAACTTCAGGTAGGGACTGACTTCTGTGAAGAGATTTATGAGTTTCTGGTTCAAGATAGTAAGAGGATCCTGAACTCACCTCCTCCCACAAACACACCAAAACTACAGCTACAAGGAACAAATTCCTCTGGAAAAAAAAAGCTAAAAACTGGCTGAGCCACTCCTAGCATCAGATGAACGAGAGGTCCACAGACAGGAAGGTCTGAGAGGCCAGAACACATCTCACCATCAACCCACCTCCGCCCCTCCCTGCCTTCAACCCCTGAGCAGAGACCCACAGTGAGGAGGGTACTTAATGCCCAGAGCTTCTTACTGAGAAGCAAAGCGTTTGCACCCCACATCAGGCACCCCCAACTTTTAAGACCTGCACCTGAGAGATAAGCGCCCCCCACTAAGTTTGAAAACCAGTGGGGGCTAGTGTCCACAAGATCCACGAGGCCTTAGTTGTCTGGCTCTTAAAGGGCTCGCGCCCTCTGACTCACCAGCCCGGCGTGAAGTGCAGATCCAGGCTGCCCAGACTTTGTGTGGGAGGGTCCCATCTGCCTGTCTTGGAGCTCAGGCCTGAGCGACAGGCATCTGATCGCACACATCTGGGGCCTGTGGGGTGCTCTCGGGGCTCAGAGGCGCCATCTTGGTGCCCTTCCGCGGCCTTGCTCCAGGTGGAGCCCTGTCCTTTTTTTTGTGGAACTCTGGGTTTTCTTTTTCTCTCCCTGTCCTCTTTTCTTTACTTTCTCTTTCATGGCAGGCGCCCGCTCTACACTCTCCCGCCGCCTCGCTCCAGCCTGCGGTGCCATCCGCCCACCTCTTGGGGGGAAGCTGCCGCCGCCCCACTGACTCCCCTGGGTCCCTCGGCTCTGGTGGAGGGGAGGGTCGCGCGTTCCTGGGTGCCTGGGACTGCAGCAGTCAAACAGCTCTCGGCAGGTACCGACCTCAGGGCAGCGCACAGACAGCAGTCGGACACACACCCCAGTCTTTCCGTGAAAAGGCCTCTTTGCTCATTTCGGAGCTTGGCCTGAGGGCAGGCTTCAGGGATGACACACCCCTAGGATCCTAGGGATGTGCTCGCAGTTAATTAAGCAGGTGCAGGCCATCTTTGAGCTCTTCCTCTGCCGCCCTGCAGCTTGCCAGTATCTCCCACACAGGAGCTTATTCCCTCCTCTGGAACCCTGACTTTTGAGACTGCCCCCGAGTGGGCACTTCTGGATCAGCAGGCTCTGGTGGCCAGTGGGGCATGCTTGCAGTCATAGAGAACTGCACACACTTGTATCATTTAAAAGCTGCTGCTTGAGGGTCTGGCTTCCAATCACATTACACAATACAGAATAATAGAAAACGCTAAGAAAAATAATCTTCCACAATCTTGTCAGTAATCTTTTATTTTTTTCAGTAATATCACACTCCAGTCCTTGTTCACATTTTCAGAATCTGTATTGACCTTAGTCTTCTGATATGGTAATTTTAAAATATAATATTTGTTTTAGAAAAGATCTCTCTTAAAGAGCTATACATAAGCTCTATCAAGCACAGCATTCGTTTCTAATATATATGTCATGGAATTTTATGAATATCATAGGTTACCCTCCGTGTGTTTCTTGTGTTCTGCAATATTTCAGAGACTGACTTTGCTAATAAAAATAAATATTTTATATTCATCTCTTCAATTCTTGCTTATTAAACTTCACAGATATAATCTGGTGTTCTCCATGATACAGCATTAAGACCAAATAACTTTAAATTTTTCATTTTATTCTTTTTCAAAAGTTTCTAATTTCACTGCTTCTGCATGCATTTACCATAGTCACTTGAAGATCTTTTTAAAGCTCTTTTTAAATTTTTTCTTCCCTAACTTTGCAAAAGAGTACTAATAAATCTATAATAATTAATTTTAAACAAATTTGCTTACTTTTTAGAACATACCACTACCTCTTCCATTACTGTAGGCTTAGTAGTTATGGTCTTAAAATAATATTAAAGATTTATTTTAAGTAGGTACAATCTGGTATCTTTTGGTAAACACTTAAAATTTTTTACTTGGTAGCAGGGTGAACAATTGGTAACTCAGTGGTCATTTACAGCAGATTAATCCTAATGTGTATCTTTTAAAATAAATTAATTAACCTTATCATTAAAACTGATTTTCTTTTAAATGCACTTTGTGGTCTTCGGTATTTGAATTACACATACCACATTATAGTTCATTGGAAAACTATTGTATTTGCTTTTCACGTATTTTAACTATTCTAATATTCACAACAGCCTACTGATGTGGATACTGTTATTAGTCCCATTTTGCAAATAAGGTGACAGTGGCAGAGGAAGATTAGACAACTTTGCTAATGCAAACAATCTTGACTCCCGAGTCTGTGGGTTTAATCACTGCACGTATTGCCTCTTTATAGGATTAATATTGCCTACCTTATCCTCACTTTCTAACTTATACATCCTCAGCACTTTGAAAGTAGCTAAATATACAAAAGCAATGCCACCTTCAAATTTTCTGAAACTCTTGACCTAAAAGAAAAAAAAACTTAAGATTACATTTTCAGTATTCTACATTTTAAAATGAATTTCAGGATATTGTGATTCAACTTCAGAAGTATTTGAGAAAAGATTACGGAGACTTTTGGTGTACAGAAGAGTATTTTTCACTTAGTTATAGTTCTATAACATGGTACAACAGACAAGGAATTAAGCTAGAAGACCCACCTCTGGTCTCAGCACTGACCTTAGATATCTGTGTTAGTTTAGGTAAGTCATTTTATTTTTAAATTGGTTTCTTTATCTGATTTAAAAAAGACTGAACAAAATGTATGCTTTGCCCATCCACTGATTTGTCCTAAAGAAGAAATGATGTATTGAGAGTATCCTGTAAATTGGATAGTGTTATATACAATGCTGCACAATAAAAGTTATAGAATATGATTAAGTGTGAGCTCTAGTGTCTTTTTCAGAATACTCCCTAGCTATATGACCTTGGCCAAAGTCTTTAACCTCTCTAATATTCCATTTCCTCAACTTTAAAAAGTTATGAGTTTTTATAATATAACTGATTTCCTAGGATTTTTGTTCACTTTATATAAGATAATACACATGTATAGCCCGAGTTTCCTCAGATGCAGGTCCTGATACAAGGATTCTGGTGCAAGTACTTTATTTCTATTTTATTTTTATTTTTTTAACAGATACTCTTTATCAATCAGTTTAAGGAAGTTTCCGTCTGTTCCTAGTTTGCTAAGTTGTTTTTTTTTATTAAGGTATCATTGATATACAATCTTATGTTCAGGTTTCACATGAGCAACATTGTGGTTACTACATTCCTCCTATTATCAAGTCCCCACCACATACTCCATTACAATCACTGTCCATCAGTGTAGTAAGATGCTATAGAGTCACTACTTGTCTTCTCTGTGCTATACTTTCTTCCGCTTGCCCCTCTATATTATATGTGCTAATCATAATCAGGTGCAAGTACTTTAATGGGAGGTAGGGAAGTAAGACAAAGAAGGAAAGGAAGCGATTATATATATATATATATATATATATATATATATATATATATATATATATATATATGATGATCATTTTGCTTCAATTGGACAATTTCCATTTAATCACTTTCAAGTTAATTAATCCTCTTTTCTCATATCTAGTCAATTACCAAACCCATCAAATGAATATTCATTTCTATATTACGTTTTTCATTCCTAGAATCTCTACCTGTTTCTTTCTTACACTGACCATTTCTCTGCTGAAATTCTCCATCTGTTTACCTCTCCTCCCTACCTTATCTGACCTGGTTATTACTGCTGCATAATAAGTTACATACTAAGCAGCTGAAAATAACCATTTTAGTTTGCTCATAATTATGGTAATTCAGGAAAAGCTCAGCTTTTATTGTCTCTCAAGTGATTCTAGTAAGATGTTAGCTGGGACTACAGTCATCTGAAAGCTCAGCTGGATTGAATATCAAGCTGTCTCAACCCATAGTAGACAGTTGATACTGGATGTTACCTGTGATCTCAGCTAGGACTGTTGACCTCAGTGTCTACTCATGCTTTCTTCAGGATGGTGATCTGAGGGTAGTCAAACTTCTTAGTTGGCATCAGGGTTCCACCAAAGGAAGCATTCCAACATGACTAAAGGAAACTGCATGGTCTTTTCTGAAATAGCCTCAAGAGTCACATAGGATCACTTACCTTACTGTGCTCTAACCTTGTCTGTTTGAAGCAGATAAAATCCTGTCCATATTCAAGGGGAGGTAAAACAGACATCACTTCTCAATGAAGAGTCAAAGAATTTGGGGACTATGTCTTAAAACCACCACACCACATTTACCTCTAAATTATTTAATGTATCTGTTATAGTTATTTTAAAGATGTTTTCAGCTAATTCCACCATCTGTTATCTATGGGTCCACTTCAACTATGTCTTCCTTCTCTTGACTGTGGGAGTCAGGGAACTACCTCTTCATATGTCCCGCAATTTCTAAATAATTGCCACATAGCATGTCTAAAAGGAACAGCAGGCACTATTTTAGATAAAATTACTCTAGGAAATGACATGCTCCTTCCTCAGATAGGCCAGATAGGCCATAGGTTGAGCTGCTGAGTCTATGGTTGTATAGTCTATCTTGGGCTTTTATTGCAGCTTTGGTTGGATCTAATTTGATACTGGATTCAAATATATCAATAGTGAAATCAAGTCTTTCCTGAGCACAGAAGTTGCTGAAGATCTCTTTCCACTTTACAGCCCAACAGCCAGCATTACATACTGATGGAGAGTTTCCTTTTCTTTCTAACTTTCTATTCTTCTTCCCTGGCCCCAGTTTTCCATGGGTTTCTGCTTAGTGAAGGTTACACCCACCTCAAGATCATTCTCTTGATGATATACTGCTCTGTCCTCAGACTCCAACAGTCTGCTTTTTTTCACTTGATGAGGGCTATATGTACCTTGGAGATAAACGTCTTAGCTTTCTGTTCCTGTACCTACCCTTCACAGACTGTTGCTTTGCTTCATTAAAGGTCCTATGGGGAAGATTTTATTTCTGGGTATGGACTTGCTTTGTGACTAAGATTTTTTCAGAACTCTAATTGCTAATTTCCATCTACCTATAGCCATTTAAATTTCATTAATATTTGACTGTTTTTCCTTACCTCCATCTGTGGAAGCTTCTCCCACCACACCCCAGGGACAACAGCAGCATCGACATCTTTTCTCCTAAAAAGGACCAATTCTTTTCTATAATTTAGCTCATTTGGAAGTACATTCTCAGCTCTCTGAAGAGCTTCTGGAATACTGTACTTTTATAGCAGTTTATATGTGTGTTTTTCTGTTGTGGGGATGGGAATGATGGTCTCTATTAATGTGCTACATCAGGAACTGATTTTGAGTGGGAAAAACTTCTCTGCTATTTATAGGATTACCTTACTCCACAATGCTAAGGGTGTGCAATATGATTCTTCTATGGAATCTCACTAGAGACTCCACACTTTATATAATTTGACAACATATCCCTAGTGCAGGGCTATAAATGTCTATTCTTGCTCATCCCAAGTGAGTATGAAATGCTCCAATCCTCTTTTCCTGATTCGGACGACTGAAAGAAACACTCTTGTCAGATCAACACCCTCATACAATATGCCAGAAACTATATTGATCTGTTCTAATAAATATATCACATCTAACATAGCAGTCATAACTGGGGCTAACACTTCATTCAGTTTTCCAAAGTGTACTGTTATCCATCGTGGTCTATCTGGTTTCTGCAGGGGCTATCGGTACTAATCTCTGCCATTCTACCTAGGATGCTTCTGAGTTACTATCTTGCATGGTGGGATGCCATTTAAGGGCTTTCACATGGGCTTTTCTGTTCTGATAGATATTTTTTCGAAGGTCAAGGAATCAGTAGGAGAGTTCCATCATCTGCTAAACATATCCATCCCTTTAAGCACAAGATATTAGATAACCACAGGTTGATCCATGGTCCCTCTGAATCCACTGTCAGATGGACATAGGTCAAGGCTATAGTTTGTACCTGGTCTCAGTAGACTTTACTCAAAAAAGAGAATGATCATAGCACTGATGTATCCCAGATGCAATCTCTGAGACAAGGGAAAATTGTTATCCATTTTGCACAACAAAATATTAGCAGTTTTTGCACAACAAAATATTAGGTCAGGAATCCAGAAGTGGCTTAGCTGTGTGATTCTAGTTTAGGACTCTCATGAGGTTGCAGTCAAAATGTTGGCTGGAACTGGAGTTGTCTGAAGGCATAACTTGGCCAGGGGATTGGCTTCAACTCACATAGCTGTTGGCGGAAGGCCCAGTTCCTTAACACATGGACCTGTCTATAGATACTCAAGAATTCAAATAACATGGCAGCTAACTTCTTCCAGAGCAAGTGATTCAAGAGAAACAGTAAGGAGTAACCCATGATATCTTTTACCCCTGCACACAAATTATCATTTCTGCAATATACTTTAGGTTAAAAACAAGTCACTAAGTCCAGGCAAATTAAGGGAAGGAATTTGGCTGTACTTTTTATAAGAGTGTTTAAGGGTTGTGGGCATATTTTAAAACTGCTCCAAAAGGATTTGAATGCATATTGTTTAATTGGAAGACTATCCTAGGATATACCAGAAGGAGAGAAGAAAGAGAGACAGAGACAAAGAAGGAAAAGACCCAGTAAAGGGTACATTACCATGTAAATCACCCTTGCAGGCAACTGTGTGTAACACCACTGGATAACTTGGGAAAACATCTCAGTTTTCTTACCCAAGATGTGAGAGAGTAGAATATTCATGCAACAAATTGTATCAGTCATTGGTTGACATATATCACTTATGTTCACAATTCATTGTACAGAACTCACTGGCCCCAACCAACTTTAAGGGAATACGGATGGATGCCAAGAAGTGTAATTCTGCCATCTTCTGAGAAAAGAAACATTTGAATGAAACAGAGGGTAACTGGATATTGGAGTACCCAACTGGTAATGACCACAGCTTTTAAGAATCAAAGCCTAACCCTGAAGAAAGCAGGGCCTAAGATGATAAGGTATAAACATGGAGGTCACAGGGCCTGATGGGAAGACATCGAACATGGGGGTTTTCCCATCCCTCTGTCACCTTTACCAGTGAGTTAGAGAAGGCCAGATTTAAAACTTATAGATTGTTCACTATCAGCCTAACACACTATGTTTCCCATATGATTAGCCACATTTTTCATACCACTAATGTGTAGGGCCCTTAATCCATGCTGCCATCACTTTACCTACAGAAGAAGCAATATCTGAAGCTGCTGAGCCTCATCTGAACTCCGCATGAATATACCCAATGTCTATAGCCAAGGGTGATTCACTGGTCCCTACAAAGACAATGATAGTAAGGACAGGAGTTCTCAGACACTGTACTTGGGAAACACCAGAGAGTGAGGAAAAACACTCTTATTTGCCACCTTTCTGCTAACCAATATATCTGATTAATGAAATTCTCCATTGCCACACTGTACTAGTTATCTGAAAATGTATTATATCTAGTAAATTAGTGTGCTAATCTTCTAATACTCCCATTCATTTCCATCACCACTAGTACAGTATCTTTCAAATGAAATGTGAAGTGAAGATCCAGCCCTTCTGTGATCATTAGATCTCATCAGACTTTCCATGAGATTGACATTGCTGACCTCAGAGACTTGGTCTGCTCAGATGAGCGTATGATGTTTTGTCACAGTCATCTTTTCAAATCTGTAATCTCAGAGGGAAAATGATTTTTTTCCATACATTGGATGCATTTTTAGAGAGTTCCTAAGTTTGTCAATCACTTCAAATTTCACTTGAAGTCTTGACTTTTAACCAAGAAAAAAAATGACAGAGAACATTTCTTTAAAGGAGCCATAATTAACAGTGTTATCGAATTTCATGAATACATTCAACATTGGGTTTTTGTGTGCATATTAGGATATTCTGAGTCTTCATGTTGCCATATTAATAATCATCACAATACAGAAAAATTTAGCAGGTTTCTCTATATGGGAAAGTGGGAATGTTAGCCAAACATCTGTTAGTCCAGGGCAAAGTTTGCTCTAATCAAAACCAGATTAAATTTTTAAAACAAAGTAATGGGGCCATGGAGAAAACAGATAATTTTGAACTGGCTTTTTCATGACTTCTCAGAGTTTTTAGTTTTTGTCCAACTTCCTGAGGAAGCAGAGTTTGTATCAGTCCCAACCCTCCCTCAGTTATTCTTCACACTAACCCTATTATTTCAGTTTTCAATATTATTCATCACATTTAGGGATGATAATCTGTGTCTTAGTTTATGACAGATGGCATAAGGAAAGTATGGAGATTGGATACTAACCAAAGAGATTTTGCTCTCACATGTCATTAAATTCATCTTCCATTGACATTATATTGATAGATCATCTCCTTCCTTTTCCTGAACACCTGAGAACAGAACTGTTTAGACATAGTTGATAAGTTGACTTTGATAAGTCTAACCCTGAAGAAAGCTGGGCCTAGAGTTTTGCCACAGTGAGAGACTGGCTCTAGAGCCTTTGTTGAAAATATTGTAAATATTTGTTGCATAGGTCAACTTATTTTTCAAAAAGCTTGTAGTGAGAGTGAGAGCATAGAAAGGGGAGATAATGAAAATATATGTTAGGCCTCGCAGCTTGGGCTCTGATCAATCACAACGGGTGCTATAACTAGTAAGAGCCGTGGCCACAAATGGTTAGTGCATCTACATCTCTGGCTATTGCATGACTGTGTGGTCTGAAAGTGGGGTGGGGGTGTCACCAGGACAGATTGTTAGGATGTAAGAATAATGGTGAAGGTATGTGTGTATTTTTTTAAACAATTCAGCAAAGGTGACATAATAGAGGCTTAAAAAATATAGTAACAGATATCACAGTCCACATTCTTTTGCCAGAAAGAAAACCTACAAAATAAAAATCAGTGAAAGAATCTTAAGCAAATAAGATATCTGACCAATCTGGATGTAGAAAAATGTTTTATAATTACTAATGTGGAATAATGGTCACCGCTTCTAATTTTCTTCTAATTTTACATTAAAAGATTTTATTTCATATGCAATGCACACACCAATGAATTCATGTACCATGTCTGTAATCATTTCTCTATTAGATAACAGGATTTACATAGAGATGTGTTTCATGAGAAAAGTGATGTTAGTTTATTGCTAGCAACTGATCACTTAGTGAATTCCACAGCTATGCAGAGGGACTCCCCATAGTGAAAAGGGCCGAGTAATGCCCCCTGAACAGTGCATGGGGTGCTTGGCAATTCCAAGAAACAATCCAGACTTCAAAATGGAAAAATTAGGGTGATCATGGAGTAATAAGATATATTTTGAAGTTATTTCAAAAAATTAAATGTCCTAAGCTTTCTCTTGTATATAAAAATAAAAAGAATCTGCAGATTTTTTTAAAGCAATACAGTGGATAGAAGCATGAGAAACAAGAAATGGTCACTCAGTGAACCCTCAGCAGTTTAAATTCTTGTTTGAGAAGGTAACCACAGTTTCTCTTTTGACCTTGTTATCACTTACAGGTATTCTCTAGACACTACAAAAAGAGAACATGCATTGTGAAAAAGAGGATTTCTCTATGTGAGATTCTTATCAACCTATGCTGTGTTCCAAAGGCCTGTAGAAGACTGAGAATGTGTGTATTTTGAGATAATGACACATTTTATTTTCTTCCCTTCTTGTAACTTCGACAGCACTCTTGCAGGTATCAAACTCTTTACAAATGGGAAACTAATATTTACACCTCTCTTGCCACTTAAGTGTGTGTCTACCCAGTTAAGATGACAAGTTTCTTGAGTTGAACCATTGAACCTTTGTAAGGCATAACATTTATAAAATCATATTGTCATGAATCACTGTTTCTCAAGACCTTTTTCATCACAATCAATAAAAAATACATTTTTCATTACAGCCCAGTAAATATATTTTTACTTACACATATGCTTACATATGTAGGTAATTGAAACAGACTCTCACTAAACATGTATTTTATTGTGATACATTTTGATACACTAATCTGTTGTAGTTTTGCCACTCTTAAACTGCTGTATGTTATGTTTCAATTTTAGTCAATTGTCTAGACCTAATAAATTGACATCATAACCCATTTATGGCTTGTATTCAATTTGGGAGACACTACTGTGAAGATCTCAAAATATTATCTATACCCTTGTTTCAAATGGGAAGAAATCAAGAAAAGAGATGATGAATTCTTTAGACAAAAAAAAAAGCTTTCTTTCCTCTGTAATAACCTTCTAAGCCAAGTGAGTAGGACTGTTTCAGGCACAAGAACATGTCTGCATAAATGTCCTTAAACGATCTCTAAAGCTTGATGGCAAAGGTCCAGTACTCGACTTTGTGGGAGCCCCACCGTCCTGCACTCAGATTCACCTTGCAGTTTGTTGCTTCCAGAGATGAAGTTGTGCATTAAATGTAGAAGCACCAAAAGGGGCAATTGCCTCTTTGCCTGGGAAAAGGTCTGGAGGAAGAACAAGGAGCATCTGAAGGTCTGCGAAATGCCAGTATGAGCCTCATATTTAACATTATTACCAACATCATGACATCAGTATCAACGTCAAATAGGATATGTGTTCCTGTAGATGGCTGACAGAGGTAAGAGCACACAAAATGATCTCATGGTTCTACAAGCCTAAGAGAATATACTTAATACTATCTTTACAACAACAAAAAATGTATTTGGAGCATTTTCCTAGTGCCTAAAGTTAGTTAGCCTTTGTATCATTTGAATTTGCCTTTACTTTTTCTAATATTCCACTCTGTTCTTATACCACAAATTCCCAGGCATGCTTCCTCTGCTTTAATCACACACACACACAAGCACACACATATGTATGTGTATACATATTCTTTTTAATCACAAATTAAAGTTTATGGCCCCTGAAGCCCTTCAAAAGAAAAACATTCACAGCAATGTTTTTTCTTCTTTTCCTAAGAAAAGGAAACAAAAGAGCATGACTAAAAGATATTTTCCTCATTTAAATTATTCTTTTTGGGGGGGCAAAATCTTATTTGTAGGGTCGGTGTAAGGATTTGGTAGTATCGGTCATTTGACGTGGTCCAATATCCAGCATTATGCATTATCTGATTATGGATTATATTCTAGTAAAAAGGGAGTAAAGGGATCATATTTTAGAACCACATGATCTTTTTTAGGCTTTGAAAGTGTTCATGCATATTGAAGAGAGAGCTTTAGACCCCCAAAGGTTTAATGCACCCATATTAAATAAAGAACAGAGTCTTTTCTTCCAGGTAAATTAATGTGGAGAGAAGAAAGATCAAGAAACAAGAAAATTCAGTAACACAAGCTATGCTGGATTTAATACAAACATATCCAGTCATTCCAAAAAAATATATTTTGATACACCTTAAAATTCTAATCAACTGAAAACAGTTATATGAATACAAGGATCATCTCTTTCACAAAGTCTTATGTTGTTTTTGGCATGAAATAGGAAAGTATAGAAAGAAAGGCATATATACAGACAGGAAATGAATGTACCCTCATGTCTCAACAAGATGCAAAAATAAATAGATCATTTTGCTCTTTTCTAAGTCTTTGAGTAGACTATATCAGTTAGAAATATAATTTACTGCAATTAAAATGTTTATATTTAAATAGGGTATAATTTAGTCAAATTAACACAAAGCACATTTTAAACAATTATTCAACAAGTAATTGATATTTATATCTTCTCACATTAAACTTTTATTATACATTTGAATGAAAGCTACTTGTTATTATAATAATATTGGAATCTGGATAAGGAAAGTATATATTTGATGTGAATTTTTACTTTAAATACATATTCTGTGGTAATGTATGTGTGTGCTTACAGTGGCACTATTTTCTTCTTAGCATAAAATGAGCAATCTTTAAAGATAGCATTAGCAAATGTAATATTGCTGACATTAAATCTTCTCAATAGTAATACTGAGAGGTTTGGAGTTAACTGGATATTGAAAACAAACTTAATTACTTTAGTTTTAAAAGAGACCCTGCATCATTTCTCACAAAGACATTTCAAGTCATGTGTGACTTGGTTCCAAATACTAGAGGTCTATATTATTAATCTTTAAATGCCAGACCCAAAATAAGAATTAAAAACCTCCTAAAAGCAGACTTTCATCTTTAATCATTAACAAATATTTATGATACAAGCTTGATACAATGTCTGAGTTTGGCACTTGTTGTTAAAATGGTTTGTTTAAATTACAAAAGTTTTTTTCACTTTCTTATGCTACATAAACCATGCAGTTTATTATTATCATAAAAGGATCCATTGAGTGGACAGGAAGCATTAATATTCATGTACAATTTGCCAAAAAATGACCCATGGCTGAGGAGCTCTCATTAGACACTTCCAGGTAGCCTCTAAAAAGACCTATTTAAAGTTTAGACAAGTCAAAGTCAGTAGGCATGAAAATAAAATAAAAAATTCGGTTTTTCCTAGCTTATCTTTCTCTAGGGCAGTGAGAATTGCGTTTTTTTACATTGGAGTGGCAAATTCTGGGAAGATGGAATAACCAATATAAGACTCTTAGTCTGCTTTGGCTTGAAGCTTTTGTGCCCACAGGGTTAGGAAAAATGACTCTTTCACACAGCCCAGCCTAGAATTTCTGGATTTTAAGACAAAACCCCAGTTACTATAAAATATTGCATCACCTGCTTTGACTCCTTTGTGCATGGATTTCTTCTGGGAGCCCAACAGTGACTAGGGGTGTTTGGACTAAATACTATGTTTCCCATTCAGCCCAAACATTATGCATCTGACACTTGGGAAGTAAGCCAGCAAGTATGTGCCTAGGAATGGACATTCAGAGAACAAATTACAATGTGAACAGATTCCTGTATCATATGTGGCTTCTTCCTTTTAAACCTCAAAATAAAAGTGTACTTTTCTAATATTAGTAGGATTGCAGATCCAGAATTCTGGGATTTTAATGTATGAGACCATTAAAACCTGCTGAATGAGAGTCATTTCAAGGGAATAGGCATCTAGCCATAGGCAGAACTAAGATTTGTCTAAGGAAATACAGCGGACTTATTCTTAAACCTCAGCCAACAGGGAAGCTGCTATTCTTACGGTCCAAATCTCAGGAGTCAACAGATCTCTTGCTAATCGCTGACGATTCAGTCGGTCTTGAAGGCTGGAGCTTGTTTCTAGGGCCAAGGGAGCCTCCATCCAAAGCAGGAACAAGGCATTGGTTGGTGTCAGGGATTTTGCTAACCTGAGTTATTTTGTTTTGGTTTTTCTTATTTATTGATTTTAAAAAATCAGCACTGAGAACACTCATATTTCTGCATGGGAAGTCAGGTTGTATACCAATTAGAAAACAACAACAAAAAGATGTAGTAGAAAAAGAGCATTGTGTTATAATAAAAATGTTTATTTTCATTTATTCAACAAATACCTTTTGTGCACCCAGTATGTGCTAAAGTAGTAAAGTTCATTCATAGCCCAAGAGAATTGAGATGAGTTCAGGAAATGAGAAGATAATGAGTTCAAGGGATGAGAAAGAATAGGGTTCCAGCAGGAGACCTGGGCAGAGGATACATCACTTCTGATTTGGCCCTGAGCAACGAGTCTCCTGAGAGAAGCATAGAGGAGCACACTTTTGGTGACAGAGACTTGACAAGCTCCTTCTGACTTCCAAAGGACTGCAGAGAAGAGCAGACAATAGCACGATTAACCTCTCATTGTGAGATTTCTCTCAAATGTCTCTTAACGTCTGCCAGTTAGAATGACGGCTTGGGAACACTGAAACCAAGATACTCTGTGTATCTCTTTAATTGCTCCTGCCTACTTCAGTTCCTCAAATAACTGCTCCTGCTCTCTAGCTAACAACTTCAGTCTGCACCTAGATTTCAATATGTGATGATTTGGGGAAATTGCTCTGCTTGGGAATCATTATTGAATAAGAGAATCAATACTTAGGGTATAAATTGCTACTTTTAGATTTTGGGGTCTTGTTGGATTCTGGAGATATTTATAAATTGCATAGGTATTATTCCAATACAACAGTCCTTTGTTGTGTTGACATTCCAGAGCCTCAAAAAGTTAGACTATATGCCAAATTGGTTATATTAGTTAACTATTGCTGCACAGCAAACACCCCCCAAACAACTTGTATTTTCTCATGACTCTGTGTTTTGGCAGTTTGGGCAGGGCTGTCTGGGACAGCTTGCTTCTATTCCATGTGGCGGCAGCTGGGCTCCTTCATGTGTTCATGGTCAGTTGGCAGGTGGGCCAGGATCTGGCTGCTCCTGAATGGCCTCATTCACATATACAGCAGTTGGCTAGGGCTTTCATCAGAGGTGCTTCAATTCTTTCCCACGTGGCTTTTTCCTATGGCTAATTAAGACTTCCTCAGCCAGTGGCTAGATTTCAAGATGTCCTAGCTCAATGCACAAACGCTCATCAGGCCTCTGTTTGTACCATGTATGCTGATGTTAATGGGCAAAGTAAACCACAAGGACAACTCCAGAGTCAGTATGGAAAGGAACACACAGGGCATGAATGGTTAGACACATGACTCACTGAGGACCATTAATACAACAATATGCAACAGTTGTGGTGAGAATAATTCCTCCTTAGTGATAATGAGAATTCAAGATAGGCACTAGAAGAGATGGCAAATTCTTGACTTGATAGGGCCTTAAGAGTTTATAATGATTTATCTTGACTGATTGCAGAAACTTTTGGAGGAATTATAAAAGATTTGAGGCTATAGCTGTTTGGAAATATGTCCACAAATTCTTTGCTAGCCCTTCCTTCAAGTGCCAGAGTTTTATTTCCCTCCTCTTGTGTGTGGGATGGATTGAGTGACTCACTTCTAGTGACTACTGTGTAGCAGAAGTGATAGTTTGTGACTTACAAGATTACGACATGAAAAACATTTTGGCTTTCTCTTGGGTGCCTCCTCTTGGATCACATACTCTGGAGGAAGCAGCTGCTGTGTGATAAGGACTCTCAAGGAGCTTATAGGAAGGTCCATGTGGTAAGAGACTGGAGCATCCGGCCAACAGGTATGTGAGTGAGCCCTTGTGGAAGCAGATGCTCCAACTCCAGCCAAGCCTTAAAATGACTGTAGAGCCACCTGATATCTTGAGTGCAACCTTATGAGAAACTCTGAAGGAGAACCACCCAGCTTAGCCATTCCCAAATTCCAATCTCTCAGGAACTGCGTGAGATAATAAATGTTTGCTGTTTTAAGCTGCCAAGTTTTCGTGTAATTTGGTGTAATAGAGTGCAGGAGAGCTGAACTGCCTCTATCATTAATCCCAGATGTACTAAATAGAGTACTGAAAGTGCTCAAGAAAATCACCCCAGTGATGCAGGTAGGACTTACCGATGTTTGCAGACATCTTCCTCCCCAAGAGAGAGAGCCTCGCCCTTAGCTAACAGACTTAACCTTTAACTCCGTGGAACTATCAGAAGAATGAATACAAAGACAACCATTTCTGCTCATGAAGAAAGAAACTGAAATTTCTCAACCTCTCTCCTCCTTACTATGCCTCAAGGATTAATCCAAATCTGGTGAAAAATACCGCTGCAAAAGAGCTGAATTTAGAAGGAGGAACCACTGGCTAACAAATCTGGCACAGACTGGTGTGGTCTCATTTAGACAAATCCCATCAAGCCTCGGTGGTGACAAGGTAGAGGCCACTGCCATAGAACAGGGCCAGTCTTCAGCCTTTCTCTTTACTGTTTTTCTCTTTTATCCACAGGTCTGAGAGAAGCCAACAACTTGCTTTCCCTCAAAAAAAAAAAAATTCTACCTACCTCCTTCTCCCCTCCCTCTCTTTTGCTTCCTAGAAACAGGACCTGGACTCTTGTCCCACCAAGGGAAAATCTAGAGTAGACACTCGTTAGCACAGTTCCATTCCAGGAAATGGAGGCAAATAAAAATGGGTGATCTCTCTCTCTCATTTTGCTTCTCTCTGCTTTTTCTCAGACATAAGCACAGGTGATGGCATCAGTGGAAAGATCCTAGTTCTGAGAGGGGTCTTGGGAGAAAGTAGCCTACCATTACCAAAGAGCTTTTCCACAAAGCCCAGCCCACCCACTACAGCTTTACACTGTGTTTCAGAGCCAAAGCCCCAGCCAAAAAGGAAATACCACTTCGCCTTCTTTTTGCTTCTTTCCGGGAAGGAGGCAGAAGCAGGGCTCACATGTCCGTTGGTTTTAAGTGGCCACTATTTCTTTTGCTGTTGGTGTTAATACACAATTATTAAGTGAAATGTGAGAATTGTTTGCTTGCATTAATTGAGAGATCAAGTTAAGAAAACGATACAGTGTCACCATGCTAGACTATCTGGTTGTAAAATTGTTAGTCAGGTTCACGCTCTGTAAGAATACAAGGAAATACAGAATTATTCCAAGTAGGAAATGGGCACTATAATAGCAGGCAAAAATTCCATAGTGTCACGTTCAAAGTAAGGCATATTGGAAATAGCAATTTAACATCTTTTGTCCTGATTTTGTAGCTTCCATACCAAACTCCCATTATTTGAGGAGGCAGGTTTGCCTGTGTATGAACTGTGGAATTGGATCACAGCTGATAAGCTGTGAAATAATTTAACCACTTGGAGAAAAAGAATATGAAAAGACCCAAGAGTTATCACTGGCATGACAGCTTAACAATACCTTCTGTTTGGCCTGAAAAGAACTTTAAAAAGCAAAACTCTGGTCAGTCTAACGAAGTGAATATTATATTTTACAAGCATGCATTGAGTGTCTGGTATATGCCAAATTCATTAAATTGTATGTGATTTTCTCATTTAATTTCCATTTCAACGAGGCACTGTGAGGGCAGCACTATTATCATTCCTGTTTTACAGATAAGGAAACCGAAGTTTAAAGAATTTAAATGTGTCGACAATGATCACTCAAAGAGTCAGGAGCCAAATCCAGGTAGGCTGACCCCAAGATGCTCAGTCCTAAGTGCTGCACTACACCATCTTTACTGGAAAAGAACCCCAAATTACTGAAGTACTATTAAATAGCACCAGGAAATTCTGCTAAAGGATTATGAGATTTCACACATAGAAATACCTAAGACCTGATGATTTCTAAGGACAGAAATAAGAATATTTATTTACTCCATCTTCTCCTGGCTACCACCCTGGTAATAGTATTAGTCTGTCTGTCTGTCTGTCTCTCACATTCTAACATCTCATATAACATCTAACGTTATGGGAATTTCAATTATTTTCTCTCTGACTCAAAGCTGGGTATCCAGGAGATATTCTTTGTGTAGCTCACAATGGCCACCTTCTTCCACATTGAAAACACAGTCTCAGGTCACTGTGATCATTGCCCTGACGAACAGTTCCCAGCATCCTAGAGAAAATCTCTATATGCTGTTTCCATCATTGTCGTGGCCCAGTGAAGCCATTGTAACGTGCACTTCTCTTACCTTCATCACTGAACAGATGGTTTTCCTATCCACTTCAGCTATTCTGGTACTGAATCCACAAGGGTATCGTTGCTCTGAGCCCTCCGCTTTGCACAGGAATATCAGCGACACCTGCTGTAGGACTCCCTATGTTATTTCCTCCTGACTTTAGAACTCTGGCACTGAGCCTGAGGGCACCAGATAGACAGCGTGAGTAACACCTCACTGGGAGGAAACACTAGTGTGCTCTCTTCACATCAATAAAGAAATGTCATGAAGATAGTCTTCCCCAGTCCTTATGCTAATCGGGGAGAGCTGAGCAGGGCTGGCTGTCAGCCCCCAGAACAGGTACTTGTTTTCTCTCTGCCAGGTTCCTTGGTTCCTCACAAAAATAACCCCAGGCAGGTTCACTAACCAACCCTCAGGACCTACTCAGGTAAATTTGTATCTGCCAGAAACATAGTTAGGGTATCATTCTAGCATTCTGGATACACTGTCAGAAACCCATCATCAGTCAGCCACAGAATGGCCAGTCTATGATAACCCATTCAAGTGTCTGCTTTTAAAATGCATGCTCTAGCTTGGTGTCAAACAGTTTTTGGTAATATTAAGTATTTTATTTATGATTAAACTAAAAGCACAACAATTCTTTTCAAGTTGTAATCTTCATAGTTAGAAAATCTTTCAATTTCATTTCACTCTAAAAATACTACAGAAAATTATAATATTGTCAATGTATTTGTGTGTAAATTAAGGCATAAATATCATGTCAGTTGAAGACATGTCTAATCATAGAGGCAACATTGATAAGATCTTAATAAGATCTTGTTTCAGAAAGAAGCCACTAGAATAAACTTTGTTATTCAAATACATGGCAATATTTAAGTATATATTTGCAGGGCAAGTTTGTATGGGAAATGTGTAAAATAACATTTTTTGAATCAATCCAAGCTGTCTTTTCTGACATCCTTGGTAGGCAAAGCTCACCAATGGGAAGAATGGACAACAAGCCTAAGAAATCTAACATTCAGGGGAAGAAGAACCCGAGAACCCAATCTCTGCCCTCCAAGACTCTAAATTAGGGAAACTTGGCAGAACAAACTGAGTTACCCTCTGTGAGACCCAATGACAAAAATTGACTCTAAAGGTCCCAAAGAGATGGCCACGTGGGAAAGTGTAATTTAGAACCTCATGGACATGGAACCTGAATGGTCACAGGAAACAGGCCAGGGCTGGTTATAGCACAGTGAGTCTGGGGCTGTGGCATCCAGCCATTTGGCTTTGGGAGAAATGATTGAGCATGCCAGTTATTCTAAGTCAGGACCTCTTGGCACTGTGGTCACCCCAGGGCTAGCAAGGACATCTCTACAGAGTGGAGTTGACATTCTAGTCTAGTAATAGCACTGTTACAGTAAGAACAATGCCAAGAGGTGCATCAAGAAGTAATAGTAAGAGTAGACTCATGATTTTCTAGTTATCTCTCAGTCTGGCATTTGAAAATAAGATTGAAACTTTGCTTTATTAGAACTGACTAAATACTGGGATTCTTGGGCAAATTTGAGGTAAAAGGATGCAGAACCATCTAATGGCTTTCCAGCAGTTATGAACATTAGGAAGCATTACTTATTAATTCAATTTATAACAGAACTATTTATATCCACCAAACTGATGCAGTATTCTTATATTGGCTTTTCTTCTTACCCATCTCCTTGTTCCAACTGCCTTGGTCTTGTTTCTTAGAATCACCTTCCAAATGAACCACCTATACCCAAGTGCTTGTCTCAAGTTCTGCTTTCAGGGGAACATAAATTAAGACAGGGACTTTGAGAAGCAACAGTGGAAAATGAGATTCCGGGCAAAGACGAAAGCTTGAGCAAGAGCACAAAAGTGGAACAGAGGGTGCTACTGAGAGCATTTAAGTGGAGTGGCATGGCTCCCCCAGAGGCTGGGGAATAATGAAACGAATGATGAAGAGTGCACTGGGTAGGAAGCATTCATGAGAATCTGGACTAGAAAAATCCACATTGTAGTGATTTGGATGTCAAGCTGAGGAATTTGGACTCTATTTTTTTAAGATATAATGATTCATGGAAGGTTTCTGAGCAATGAAATGGCATGTTCAAATATGTATTTCAGTAAAATAGCTCCAGCAGAAGTATGGAGGACAGGACACTGGAGAAACAAGAGAAAAATTAAAAGATTGCCACAAGGTCCCAGGTGAGAAAAATGAGGCCTTGAACCAAGTAGTGGTAGCAGAAGCAGACAGGAGGTTAAATCTTTGAGAGATATTCAGAGATTAAATCAACTGGAAGGCAGAACAATATGATAGTGAGTAATGCCGACTCTGGAGTCAGAGTGCCTGGATTCCAGTCCTGTCTCCGTCACTGGCCAGGTGTTGCTTGGGGCAAGATCTTAAACTTCTAAACCCTGGTTTCCTCATACGTAATATGGGAAAACTAATCATAAATGCCTGATAGGAATATTGGGTTTTAATTGAAATAATGTTGAGTTCTTGCCACAGAGCCTGGCAGATCGTCATCTTTATCATCATCAGCATCATCAACTGAATACAGAAAGTTGAAAAAAACATCAAAAATAAAGTTAATAGTTCTATTTGGTCAAAAAGGACTATATTTTTTACAGCGTGGTTTTTCAGAGCACTATATCAATATAGTGACATGCAGTTATTCCTGTATATACTTCCTCCCAGAAAACTTGAAGTCAAATGTTGTCATTCCAGGTGAGATGCATGTAAAAATAATGACTTGCCTAAGGTCACACAGGCTGCAAGTTACAGGGCCAAGATTTGAAACACAGTCTCTTAATGTCAGTGACATGTCTTGATCCACTAACCTAGATATGCCCCCAGGTACCAGCAGGCATATGTGCTATAGGATATGTGAAGACAGAGTTTCCTTCACACAGCAGCCATTTGTGAAGTGGCTACTCTGTTATCAGAAAGGCTTCTAGAAGGCCATCACATAAGACTTTGTACCTGCTTCTGCACCACCACAGGGACGAGTGGGATGGGGGGATACTGGGCATCTACAGTTTCTTGTGGTATTTTGGTTGATTCTCTGAGCACCTCCATGAGTAGACATATTCTTCAGGATGTTCCAGACAAGGAAATCTAGGATGAGAGAAATCAAACTACTCACCCATAGTCACAGGAGCCAATGATAAAGCTGAAATATGGACTTTAATCTGCATGATTCTAAATCTCATACTTCGTTTCAGAGTCGGAGATCTTAGAGACATGGTGTTTCTAAGAGATCACAAATTCTAAAGATGCATTTAGATGAATACAGACCAAAGTGTAGTAGACATTGAGACCTTTGTAACTGAAGATACAAAAAAAACTATGAAAGTAGATGATGAAAACCCAGACGTTGTCATGAAAGTCAATTGATGTGGGTCAGATGCTGGTCACTGAAAGCACAGGGGTGGGGTCTGTGTGAAAGAGGGTGGGGCATGCAATGAGAAAGAATCAGTAGGTAAAGATGGACAGTTTGGGCAGAGGGTTTTTATAAGGGGATAGTGAGATTTGAAAGAGGAATTATTTTTCTTGATGGCAAGGTAATAACCTCCCAAAGACTTAGGGATTTCTCGCCATATTACATTTAACCTATGCCTTTTTTTTCTGAATTAAATCATCTTATAGATTATATTGCACTGACTTTCTACTAGTGGAAAGCAGGAATCTATACCATTTTATAAATTGCAATCTAAAAGTACTAAGTTGGAGAATAGGACACTACAAATTCCTAGCCTTGGCTTGGAAATTAACTTAGTAATTTTCTTATATTTTTATATTACATTAAAGTAACAGCATGTTGGTGTACTGACTATGACAGGGCTGCTATTGTTGCTAATTGTCTTCCCCAAATCCATTCTCTCCATTCACTCTTAGTAACAGAACACAATTTTATTTGGGTGACAAGGTTACTAGATGTTGGGTATTTTCTTGTGAAAACCTATAGGTCAAGTCCATGTTCTGTAAGCAGACTGGTGTAAGACTTCTGAGAAACTACATGTTGCCTCTGAAGACTCTCTGATGGCAGAGCAGCAAGATAAAAGGAGCACAGATCCCTGATAATCCTGCAGTCATTACCATGCCAGTGCTGCCTGCCACTAGTCTCCTTTATGAGTGAGTAAAGACCTTCCTTGTGTATTAAGCTCCTATTACTTTTGGTTTTTCCATATTTATATGGCCAAATTTGATCATAACTAATATAGGACAAAATTAGAAGTAATCATTGTTTTAAGTTGTTGTGAAATGAGAGATAATCGTAAATTAAAATTGAAGTAAACTGCTAAGCAGATCCAAGTAATTTAAAATTGCTAAGTGGAGTTTAATAGCTGAGTATGGCCCATGAGTATCAAATATAATAATTATTTGAAAGCAGATCTAAGAAGAATGAGTCAAATTATATAACAGATAAAAACTGTCATGAATTTCTTCCAAATTTCCAGTATTTCACACACAGAGCATAAGCAAAAAAGACAACAGTGTTTAGACTATTTCTATAATTAAGGCTCATATGATAAAAGAAAAATATTCAAATGCAGTGGAAATGTAGGAATTCCTTTTTAATCTCCAATGTTTACTGAAGCATCTATACTTTTCTATTAAATTATATTGTTGAAGAAAATGTGCTACTTCCAAAGGTAGTATAATTCTTAAATACAAATCTTATGATAATCCACTATACTTGAAATTAATAATAAAACAAAGAGCAGATTATGGAGTCATGAATATGCTTGCTATAATCTCTTTCCAAAATACTGCTACAATGTGGCTAAGATTTTTCGGCTTCATCATCTATGTGAGGTTCCTCAGCTGACTGGATAATTCCAGACTGAGAGAAGATATCAGGGGAGACTGCATAAAGGAGAGGGTAGTTCCAGAAGAAAGGAGAGGACAAATGGAAGGCCATAGAACAATTCTAAGTGGGACACCAGGCATAATCTTAAAATCTTCTTGTTAATTGGGAGAATGAAAGAATAACAGCTACTGAGGGAAGTAAACGGGCAAGTCCAGTTTCTGACAGGGAGTGAAGACAGAAGCTCCACCTTTCTTGGCTTCAAGAAGCAATGGATCCATGAAAAGTGTCACACAAATCAGAAAGTGTCACCTGTATGTTTTATCTTGTGTTATGCTTCGTTACAGAGTAATTCACCTACCCCCCACAACTGCAATCATCCCTATGTTACAGATGAATCTCCAATGTCCATCTCCAGGCCTCACACCCGCCCTGAGTGCCAGACCTGAGCCCTCTTATCCTCATGGACACCAAATAGGCATCAATAATCCAAAGACCTTAAAAATGAAAAATAACTCTTTCTCCTGCCCTGCTCTCAACTCATGTTCTCTACCCTGGTGAGTGCCATCCTCTCTGCCACCCATTTTGACCTACTCTCTCTCATCCCCAAATGGGCTTACCTCTGTGAGGTTCCATTCATTTGTCCCCTCCTTTCCATTGTCTCTGCTCATGATCTAAATGAGTCACCATCACCTCCATTTCTTACTCAAGACTATTGAACAACTTTTTATCTGCCTCCATCCTTTCCATCCCTTTCCCCTTCAAATGAAGACAATTTATTTTCTACAACCCAGATCTGACCATACTTAACCTCTCCTTAAAAGCCTTCAGTGACGATTTGTCCCTAACCACCTTTTTATTTTCACCTCCTGACATTTATTTCCCATGACCTTAAACTCTGGCAACATGAAGAAATTCACATTTCTTCCAACAAGAGAGGCACTTAAGACCTTTATGACTTACCTATTGCTCTTTCCTCTCCATGAGATGCCCCTTTACCTCCTTTCTGTGCCTGTTCATAAGATCTGTATGTCTGCGTCTGCAGCACCTTCCTATCAGAATGAGTTGTTCTCTCTCCTCCTGTGTGCTCTTAAAGCATTTAGTATACATCTCTATTAAAACACTTATTATTTTGTGTGGCATTTAACTGCTTACTTCCCTTTCCACCACTGGGCTGTGAGTGCTTTGAGAACAGAGACCATACTCGACCCATTTTTTATATACTTAATATATAATACCCAATCTTGTTCATAATAAATACTTGATTTTTCTGAACTGATATACAATGTACTGTCATGTTACCCAAATAAAGGTCGTTTCTGTTTTATACATTTTCCTCTCTCCCTGGAAGAAGAAATTGTCCACTACTTTAGTTTTATTCTCAAAAGGTAGTGACTTGACGGAAGCAAGGAATCTACCCAGGGAGCTACTTATACCTATTGCATTTACATGTGCACTTCTTAAGTACACATAGTGCTTAATAATCAACCTAATTATTTATTAAAATTTAACTCTCTTTTCCAGTTAATTAAGCTTGCATTTGGTAAAGCTATCCAATTTTGGCAGATAAGCAGCTTTTTTTTAAATACATATGTTTGTGTCTTAAAGGCTGACTGGATACAGTTTTTACAGCAATGGAAGTTTTCAAATTTTTCTCCCTACTTAAATACACGGCAACATCACTGCTTTAATATCGGAAGGTTCTCCCACGGAAACAAGACTTAATCCATTGCTCCTAAAAGGGTAAATCTTAAATAATTCAGAGTTGTTATTTTTTTCCCCTTCTGTATCCACCTGCTTCCAGATTAAAAGTACCCTTTTTTAAAAAACAAAAGCCTACCTATAAAAAGAGTCTATAGCATGGTTTCTGGTCTTTCTAAATAATTTATCCTACCATGAGTTAATGCTCTCAGTTTTATGCCAGTTATTACTTCAGAGCCCATATTACTTCAGACAACCTTATCTCAGAAATGTACCAATCCCAGCACAGCATGTCCCTTGTCGAGGAGACATCTGCCTCCCCTCCGGTTTTGGTTGCAGGCGCTCTCTTTGGAGCACACAGGCAGATACAGGCGCATTTTACAGATGTGCGGAATCTCTGTAACCACTGATAGGATTCTGGAGCTTCAGTCACAAAAATAACACACTCAGAAAGAAGTCAGTCTGCTCATGGCACCACTCTGTAAGGGACTTCCTCTGGAACCAGATTGGAATGGCATTGAGACTCAATTACAAGTTCTTTCTTTTTAAAGGAACAGCTATGCAGTTACCAAAGGGGAGGGGTGGGGGAAGGTGAGTGGGGAGGGAGGGAGAAGGGGATTGAGGGGTATTATGATTAGTACACATGGTGGGGGTGGGGGTCACGGGGAAGACAGTGTAGCACATAAAAGACAAGCAGTGACTCTGGCAACTTATTACACTGATGGACAGTGACTGCATGGGGTGTGGGGTGGGGGGAACTCGGTAATATGGGTGAATGTAGTAACCACATTGTTTATCATGTGAAACCTTCATAAGAGTGTACATCAACGATACCTTAATAAAAAAAGGAACAACTATAACTTTTTTCTTTTTAAAATGCTTATTTTATGTGATTATAGAATAAAGTCAACATACCAAAGAAATACAGAAAATAACTGGGCCTTCCAAATAACTATCACCTCAGTTTGACAGGTATTAATATTTTGTCACAACTTACTTCAGATTCTTTTAAGAAATAAAACTATTGATATATCCTAAATACCACTTCCCATCCTTTCTCTCTCTCTCTCATCTAAGTGTTAATACACAAAATAATAGTGCATCTTATTTATGGATGAACCTAAATGTAATGAAAATACAAAGGGCTTTTTAGACTGGGAACTTGACAATTACAGAAGAGAATGGATTCCATTCCAAATTTGTGAAACCATATTCCAGAGTCTAGAGCAGGAGTTGGTAAACATTTTAGGTAAAACGAAAGATAGTATTTCAGGTCTCTGTTGCAGCTACTCAACCTCTGCTTTTGTAGGACGAAAACAGCCAGACAGTACACAATGAATGAACATGGCTGTGTTCCCACATAACTTTATTTACAAATACATATGGCAGGCTGTATTTGGCCCATATGCTCTTGTTTGCTGACCCCTGCACTAGACAGTCTAGCTTGAACTATTCAATTCTATTAAAGTTACCTGAAACACAATTATATATAGAATAAGCTATAATAATAGCTGTGGTTCTTTAAATAACTTCTCTAGAAGAGCTCAAAATTGTCCCTAATATCCATTCTTTCCTTCTTTTATAATGATACAATTTTTAGCACATGGTGGTCTGGAATAAGGATTGACTTTTTCTCATACTTCTTTGCAGTTCGTGGCCATATGACTGAGTTGTGCTCAATGAGCTGTAAGTACCAGAGTCACACAGTCATTTCTGTGAATTTTCCTGAAAGGAAAGCTGGCACACACCCTCTGATGCTTTTTCTTTTACTCCTGCATCCTGCTACTTGAGGTGTGGTTGCAGGCCCCGGAACTACCATAACTCACTGTGGGGACAGGGAATGAATGAGTCTAAAGGAGCCCAGGCCTTTTGGAGACTTGGTAGCAGCAGATCCCATTTGTCACGATAGCCCTCAAATATTCACCTCAATATACTTGTTGATGAGAGCAGTAAAATATAACAGTATTAATCCATGATTATGTGGAGTTCTTGCAGCCATACCTAATTACTACTGATACAACTTTCAGTACATGCTTACTCAGTGGACGATAGGCAAAACTCCCAAGCCCACACAACATCAATATTCTTGTCTAATAGAGTCTCCCCTACCCATCCTCATCCAGGTTCTGTACTGTCTACTTCTGTTTGTCATGGAACCTGCTGGGGAGTGGTCATATTTACTTATATTAGGAAGTTACACAGAATGTAAAGAGGTATCAATCTCCTCTCTGCAATTCTTCAATGCATAGGCTTAAAATGGTATATAGAGCTTTATCCCTTTTATTTCCTAATCCTGATGTGAACTACAACCTATAGCAGATCCATGCAAATGCAAAATCCCAATATGCTTTGTTCTCAATGTTTGTGCCTCTTAACCTGAATAACAAACTCTCCTCAGCTGTACTGCCAAGCTTTGCTTCTACACAGGCCAAGCCCGAGAAGAGTTAGCCTGATGCATGAAATCATATAATCTATATTTTGAACTTCTTCACATATGCCCCCTACATAGAACATCCCAGTTTGGAGTAATTCATTTCACATCTGTTTTTATGTAAAGCACATTTACCCATCAGATCCTAGATGATGACTGGTGAAGATAAGTTCCAAAGAGAATTACAATCCCAGTTTCAATGTAATTTAAAATAAAAGAAAGATAAGGAGATACAATTAATATTTCTAACATGGAAAAACTACTGGAGAGGAAAGAACCAGAATGTTAATGCTGCTTATCTCTGGTGAAGTTATAGGTGATTGATTTCTTCATTTTCCTTTTCTAAATATTTTACAACAAACGTTTATTCCTTTTGAAAATGGAAAAAAAATGATAACTTAAGTTCCTGAAAAACTCGATTAAATGAAGAGAATATGTACAATGAGAAATATGAGACAAATCAACATGGCACAGAAATAAAGAGCAAATAATAGACCAATGGTTCTTATTTATCTGCATTAAAGAAAGATGCAGCTACCTCAAAGACCAAAGGACCCAGGGTTCAATTTCACTTTGGTTGATTTTGGAACATCTGCACAATCAACCTTGTAGTCTCTTCTTCTCTGAGCCTTTTAATCTCAGTTTCCATCTCTGTAAAATTGTACCCATCCCTCAGAGCCTCTGAGTGGACTGAAAATTGATATGAAAGCCCCTGGATTTCAATTTCTAGCAGATGAATAATCAGTTCCTCTCATTGTAACAACAGATGTTCAATCAATTCATGAAATGCTGTGTGAGTTCACACTACGAGCATCAGTGCTGGGCGGAAACAGAGACGAATGGGAGAGTCTCCGGCACCCAAGGGCATCACAAATGAGCTGCACGGAGAAGACGTACACCCAAATAGTTACAATGCAAAGTTCCTCCCTCATAAGAGAGGAGCAAAATACAATGAAGTTCAGAGGCAAATTAACAAAGGGTTTACAAGGCAGAGTATTCCAGTGTAAAGATGTAAAGAGACAGTCAGGTAAAGGAAGTAAAAATCTTGAAGTCAAGAACAGACTTTCTCAGCAACTGTCTGATCCAGGACAGAATTACAAACCCTCTCGGAGTTTCAGATTCATCATTTTTCCAATTAGGAGGATTTTCCCAACTGATCTCTAAGATAACTTCTGCTTTTTTTTTTTACACTGATAAGTGTTTTGTGCAAGAACTGATCTAACTTCTTCATAGCTAGATATAAAGATAGTGTGTTATGTGTGTGTGATACAGCCTGAGAGTATGCATATGCTTAATCATCACACAAACCTTAGGATACAGATGTAATTATCATCATTCTCACTTCCCGGCTGAGGAATGGAAGCACAGAAAGAAAAAATAAAATTGCCTAAAGCCACATGATTAGGTTCAAATCCAGGCATTCTCCAGTCAGTACCATTTAAGTGAAGGTTTGAAAGGTTTTGGGATTTTATAAGAAATAATGAAAAAGGAGTACTTTTCATAATGGAAACTCATCATGAACAAAGGCAGAGAAGGAGGTGAGCAAGAGACCTTTAGAGAGGCAGCATGTGATCCTGAAAAGCATAGGCCTTTGGATCTAAATACAAGAGTTGGAGTATTTGCTTATTTTGTGACTGATAAAACTACTTAAGTACTCTAAGCTTTAATTATCTGTACATGTTCCTTGTATGGTTGAAATGAAGATCAAATAAGATAATGCATGTAAAAATGTTAAACACAGTGTCTGGCACATGGTGGGTACCTAATAAATTGGAGCTATCACTATTAATGGCCAACACATGTCAGGACAAGGCAAAAACTGAGCAAAAATTGGCTATAAAGGTAGTTAAGGTAAAACTTGGGAAGATCTTGAATGCCTGGCCAGGAAGTTTAGATTTTTTTTTTATGGAGTCAATTAACATTTTCAAGGAGGGAATTTTGTACATTTACAGCCAATATTAAACTTGTTTAAATTTCCTGAGCCCTCCCTTGATGGGAGGGAGATGGTACTGAGGGAGGATCCTGGGCTAAATAATAAAAATGTAGGGAAAATAATCCACACCCATTTACAAGGACCCTGGCTCTGACCTCCCAGTTTATGGGCTGTTGAATTTTTTGGAGAGAAATATTGATTATTATATTCTAAAAGCATCAATTCCTAAAAGGCTGACATTATAGAAAGGACTTTTTAAATAGGATATGATTGAACTGCCTTTATTCACGTGTCACCCAAAGGTCAATGTCAAATTTATGATTTCTCTTTCTGAGCAGATAAGATGATGTCCGGGACAAAAAGATGGACAGAAAGAAAACATGAACCCAGTTTTTTAAAACTCTGAATTCAACACAAGTTAAGAATGAATATGGAATCAGGCAATTTCACCAATAAATAACAGATTTACTGACTATGGGCTTCGTGCCTTCCACTCTGCTTAAGGGTTTCACATGCTTTATTTTGACTAATCCCTACAGCATAACTCACAGCTAAGTATTTTTATCACCATTTTTAACTGAGAAAACTGAGGCTCAAAGACCTTGAGTAATTTTCCAAGGTACACAGAGATGCTACATGGCTTGAACCAGGATGAAAACCAATCTTTGCTGCTCCATTATTCAGTGCACCAACACTACCACCTCTACCCACATCTCCACCCCCACTGACACAATCACCACCACCCACACTACTACAATCACCATTATGACTACTGCAACCACCTCTCCCAACACCGTCACCACTCTCACAGCTCTCGCCGCCCCCATCAAATTACTACTACCATCACCATCCCCCCCAGCGGCCACTGCCACCATCACACCACTGTCCTCACTACCAACACCACTACCACCATCACCACCAATACCAACACTAAAACTAAGCATCTCCATCGATACTCCCTTCTGCCTCTAAAGAAGATCTGTTTCTTTAAACCAAATATCCACCCAGGAAAAACAACTGATGGCCATAAAATCTCCCAAGAATGAATTTCTTTCCCAGCTTCCTCCTACGTACGAGGCATGTCCTCATCAACAACATTCCCCTCTGAGGACAACTATCCTTACATATCTGCAACAGATAGTTGCTAAGATATTTTTGAGATGAAGAAAACCAGAATTAGTCCTATTTTCCATGGTCACACAGCAATGTATTTTTTAGAAAAAGAATGTTTCTAAAATTTAAAAGAATAAAATTTTTAAGGTGAAATGCATATTTGAGGGGAATGATTCGAAAGCCTTGCTACTGAAAGCCTTACAACCCAGCACCATGCAGAGTCTCAGGCCCTACCCCTGACTGGACTGATAAATCAGAATCTGCATTTTAACCAGATCCCCAGGTGCTCTGCAGCATGTTACAATTTGAGAAACACTGCTCCAAATCCCTTAATCAAACCTATCATTCTGCCTATAACAGCAGGTGATTTGCCCATTTATTCAGAGAGCTCAACTCAGGCTCATAAGACACATAAAAACATTTCCTTTTAAATAATAGTAAGGAGCTGTTTTCAAAAAACTAAGACTCTAGCTGGCTGATCATTGAGTGACGGTAAGAAAAACAGATTTTCTTAGAAAGGGGAAGGCAGGCTGCAATAAGTATAAGGAGAATATGAGACTATTGTAAAGGAATCTCAGAAAAGGGTTAAAAACCCAGGTAAAATATGAGCAGATATTTGAAAGAAACAATAACAGAGAGAAAACATTCTTTAAATAGAACAGGAATAAAGAGGACATGGCAAAATGCTGCCCCCCTTTGAAGTAGAAAAGGGAAAGCTGGTAAAAGCTAAAGTGGCAGAGGCTGTTAATGAAGTCCTGAAGACATGTTTTTCACTTCCCCTACCCCAACAATACATAGAGTAATCAGTAATCAATTTAGTCTTTGGTCAGTTTTTAGGAATGACAACCTCGGTGAGGAGGCTGGTTTAAGGATCCCCCCAGAGATGAAGCACCTGATCTCACATTCCCTTCCCTCCTGTCCTTCCTCCCAGTCATGCTCTTTCCCTTTATGCTAAGATTCCTTTCTCTTTTCAGTTTCCACCTTTGAAACATTACCATCTTCCTTTCTGAGTTAACATGTACAATTAAAATCAATTTCCTAAGTATTTATAAATCCCTACTGTGGGCCTGTTCTTCTGTCACCTAGAATCATAAGATTTTAGGAAATCAGAGGGGCCTTCCTGAAATACACAGGTCCGCTGGATTCTTCATTCTTTATAAACCTGTGTCTGTTCTCTCTGTCTGTCCCTTCCTGCTAGCCAGGATTGGCAGTGGTGGGCCAGCAGATTCCAAATTCTATAAAAAACATTTTTTTTTACCTTTGAAAAGGCCTTACTTTCACCAATTGGGTCCATTGTTTCTCTCCCTTTTTTTATTTTGCCTTAAAAATATTTTTTCTCAGTGCTTTATACTGATTCCATTTTGTTTTCTACCCTTTAAATGCCCCAGCTATGCAAATTATCATCAAAATAACACTTTTGCTTAAGCTGTGAACTGCAAAGAATCTGTTCTGTTTCAACACAACATGCAAAGGAAAGTTGGGTGGACAGTATATTCTACAGTTATGTTATTTCATTCATGTGTATTTATCATGTAATTTAAAATGTCACCTCTTATTTTATAATAAAGAAAAAGGAAAATTCTATTTCTGGGGCACTTATAGTTCTCTGTTTCCAACACTTGCCCACCCACACCAGAGTCTGCTAGTGCCAGAGTATTAGATTTCAGAGAGATGATAACTAGTAAAAACAAATCTTTTCCCAGGCAGAATTAATCCCCTCTCTTCAGAGCTCCCAGGGCACTGGAACATAATTCTGCTGCACATCTTTGAATTATTATTAATTGCTTAAACAGTTTGACTCTCCATTAGACTATACTGTGCCTGAAAGGCAAAAATTCACTGTAATTCAGATGGCTAGGTCTTCAGTTTGTAGGTGACTGAAACAAATTCTTTTTGAAAGAATTTTTTGGGCTGTCATTTAAAAATATGTGAATCTGTATGGAATTGTGTATTAAAATAATTGTATGCCTCACTAGTTGTTATCTATAAAAATATACTGATGCTGATTATTGAATCAAGGCCCATCAAATACATATTAGTATAAATATTATACTGCCCTTATTAGAACCTGAGTGACTGTATCAAATCACCTGACCCATGAGGCATCTGTCTCTGCCTCTGTACAAGGGGGAAAATCATTGTCCCAACTTCATAGATTGGAAATGAGATCATACATTAGAGTGCTCACTACAATACCTAGCATAAAGAATGTGGTTGATGTTCAGTCAAGCAAAATCAATAAAGCTATTGATTTTTAATCAGAAAGTAGAAAAATAGGAATCATAGCTATTAAAGTTTTACTTTAGTTCCGAGGGAAGTTGTGTATCCTCTTGTGTTTTAGCACTCTATCAACATATACTGAGACAATCTAAGCCAAAAAAAGTGCTAGTACCATGTGACGGTTATCCCCTAATTTAACTTCATATGGACCAGCCCCAAAAGTAGTAAAAATTATCACTACCTATTTCAATTAGTTTAAGCCAAATACCTCCCATTTTCCAGATTCCTGGTCACAGACCAAACACGACTGAATTACAAAGAGCACTTTACACACACAAACACACACACAATCACAAAAAGAGTAGATTCCAGATGCTAGTGCTATTTTTTTCATTAAGGGGGTGAAGCAGCAATGTATGAGAATTTTACGAGGGAGCTCGGAGTAGCCCACTCCTCACTCACATCTCAGCTCAAGAAGGGCCTTGCCTGAGAATCCTAGGGCAACTCATCCCATGCCTGCTTCAGTCCTCTGTCCATGGTCTTCATAGCATTGTCAGTATCTACAGTCAACAACTTAGTTCTTATTGTTTTTATTGTCTATCTCCATCCTTCCACTAAATTGTAAACTTTTTAAATCCAATTGTTCATTATTTATTAAATGAAATAATGAATGATGCTTGCATTAATTTGCTTCTGCAGTTTTTCTCCTGGATTCTGGATTTCCCTCTCAAATTCTCTCTAGAAGCTAGAAAATACCTGGATTTTCCCCAGCTTCATCAGAGATGGAGCAATTAATGCTACTTCATGATATATGTGCTCACTATCCCTCCTACCCTGAGTTATTTATTTGTAAACAGTTAACCAAGATAAGTTTATCTCAGTACAGTCTAGAAAGACACTTCCTAGTTTAAGTGGAATTTGTCTTGTCCCTGCCAGAAGACACATTCTGTAGAGAACCACAACTTTGCTATCCCCTTTGAAAGATGAAAAGCTGCATCAAATCCTATATCTGGAAAAGAGGTAGAAAATCAAAGCAGGAGACTACTCTCAAGACAGCTTGAGCTAACAAGTGGAAGTTCAACTTGTTCCAAAAGAAAAATAATTATTTTTCACCAATGTGAATTATTATTTTGTCTGTCATGATGAGGTCTGTAAAGCGGTGAGGGGTAATTATGTAAAGTATCATCACTAGCTGTTGTCTGTTTGGAAGGAGGCTGTACAAGGAAGAAACAAATGTCCTTAAATAGACTGTGGGCTCCTTGAGGGTACGGGCTGTATATCATATTTTTTGGGTCCCATGGGTGGCTAGTCTAATGTATTGTGACATAAGGTAATATTAAATATGCATTAAATTGATGATACATTTGAAGGATTGAGCTGTTTTTCAATGTAAGAAAAATTCTGATGATTGGGGAGTTAACTAAAGCTAGAACTGGTTCAGGAGACAAGGCAGTAATTTTTTTCTCTAAATTTCTTTTCAAAAGAGAACAAATTCTAGGCCACTTCTCCTAATGCATGATTTTTTCCCCAAATATAATAAAATGCATACATTTTCATATGCATGTCTTTTCTCAAGGTCCCTCCAAAACGTGACCATCCCATACATTAAACCATTTTTAACAAGAACAAATTGTAGTAGAATTTGTTATATATATTTGTTATAATAAAAGGCAATCTCTCTTCTACTCATTGCAATTGAAAATACAGTAGTTTTTATGAAAAAGTCCCTGGATTCTAGAACCATAAATGACATTAAAGTGACATGGTTCCAACCTTGGTTTTGCAGAGTAGACCTTGTTCTGGAGAGACAGAGTGAGAGGTCACACACCTTCCCAGGCTTAGCGGCAGGACTGCACTTCCTCAGCAATGAGAAGGGAAGGTTTGAGGATTGAAGTGGAGTTTGTACCTGAAGGCTGATTTTTAGTATCTGAACATGAAGACAAGACACACAACAGAATTCTTCCTAAACTAGTATCTTCTCAAAGGGGGACGTTTTTGAAGAGAAAGAGGGGAAGAAGGAAAGGGACAAAGTCTCATAAAGACAGCTAATTTTACAGTCTTAAGTAATCAATGAAAATACCAGAAATGTATGATCACCACATCTTAAGTTGCTTATTTCCTGAATGGCCCTGGGATGGATGAATTTCATTTGGAGGCTTACTTACAAATAAAAGGTATTCAATTTGAAGAGTGGTTTATTATAACCAAGTAGCTTATGATACCTTTGATTGTGAGTCACAGAAAGAAATATATTTTACTTCGCATGTCAGCACACACATATGTATTCAGAAGAGACACAAGTTTCAAGAAACCATGCTCACACTTGTCACAGGAGAGGAGCTCTGCTATATTCTATTCAATTCCACTTCATCTTTAAAATGTAGCTGTGCCCACCAAAACTGATTTTGGTGCCCACCAATGGGTCTCATGGCTTTTCCAGAAACACTACCAATTCCCCTCACCAGACCGTCCCAGGTTAACAGCCATCCTGCAAGGATCTACAACACTGTATATATATAGAAAATATTTTGATAGTGTTAGGACACTTGTAGAGTTCAGGTTCTGTACATTCCAAGTGCTTCTAACAGGCATGGACCCCTTTGGTGCTCAATAAACATCGGTTGCTGACAAAGTCAATTTCATCCTGAAAGCCTCATCCTTGACCCCACTTCTATCACATCACCTTCCCTGAAATCTTCTGCCTATAGAGAGCTCTGTTCTTTCCCTCTAATATTGTCTCTAACACAATTAACACTTTACTCAGTCTGGGTCTCTTATGCCTATACCACCAAAGGTTTAAGGTTTATAATACATCCATGCCATTTTTCACAATAATGTACCACACATCTTCAGTAGCTTTAGGGAACCAAACACATCGTGTCAGCCTGTGATGTAGGGTGCCCTAAGACTAACTCCAACAGGCAACTCTCCCTGTGCTCGCTGTCTCCCACCATGCGGAGGACAGCAGCGCCAGAGGACCACCCTCTGCACAGAGCTGCATCAGCCACTCAGCAAAAATCTTCCTGCTGCAATGCTAGTTTTCTATGATTTGAGCTACAACAAGAAAATTCTCAATGTTTGGTCCCCAGCAGTTGATCAAAGGAAATACTCAAACTTTAGGAGTTCTCTGCTTGTTTGCACCAAAAAAGGGTAATTAAGGTTTTGAAAGAAGTTTTTTAAAAAGGGCATGCCAGGGGTTGGTTGGTCAGTAGCAGCTGGGAAGCAGGGAGCTTTTGAACACAGGACTGATGTCAAAGCACAGAATGAATATTTATATCTAAACCCTGAATTCAGAACATTTCCAGTACAGGTTTGGTTTGTGTTACTCTGTGTGTCTGCATGTGTTCATTTGTAAGATTCCTCTCCCATTGTCCAGCTTTCTTTCCTAGTCACTCTTCTTTTAACTGCTGCCAACACCAGTCCCATTTAGATCCCCAGAATAAAGGGACTGTAGGATATTCCCCTGCTGTGGGGCGGTGCTGTAGGGTTTGAATGCATGGTGAGTCACACACATCCCTCTGGGTCACCAGACTGGAGGTGGCAGGGAGGGAGGGTTCCTATGGAGGAGGGAGAGAGCCTGGAAAACAAAACCTCTGGAAGGTCTGGTAAGAGAGCTGAAATCCCCCAGTCACACAAATTAGGGGTCCCTGAAGTCCTCCCGGGATAGAGAGTGGGTGCTCAAAATAGGACAAAGACACACGCACCTTTTCCTAGAGTAACTAATCTTCCAAGGAAGCTCTGACGATGGCTGAGTGCAGGTTGCAGTCCTGTTCACAGGGCACCTCTGTCACCTGAGTGCTTAGGAGAACCTCGCACTGCCCGGGGAAAGTGTGCTGTGTTGCCGTCTGGCTGTCCTCCCGTCCTATAACGTTACTGTTACCAGTATTTCCCCTGTGGAGCACACAGTTGGTAACCTGGGCAGGGCAACTCCACCTTGCGGTACTGGGACGCTCAGAATGCTTTTTTCTTAGCCCAACGCTCCTTGAATAGAGTTAGGAAAAAAGCGTCCGCTGCTGCCTTGCTCTACCCCGCGTGGGGCTAACGGGTGTTAAGGGCTGTGCATTCTTGGAAACAACTTGCCCGCTTCCAGGGCGCTCCCACAGCCCGGGTGGTGGCGCCCCGCCTGGAATTGGTTTGTCCCGAGCTCTGGCATCAAGGGCTTTAGATGGGAACAGGGGGAAGTAGCAGTCCCTGACTGCAAGTCTGACACTCCACACCCCCGTCTTCTCACACTGTCCCCACTGTGCTCACTCGCCCTGGGATACTGTGCCCACCAGCAGCCCCGGGCGTGAAGGGCGCTGTCCCCCCAATACAGCTTGCACCCCCAGCTCCGGACAGCTACCCAACTCCAAACGCTCTCCCAGGGCTTTCCGGACAGCCGTGGCCCCTCTTCTTATACCTACTGCCCCCCAGCTCCTCTTCTTGCCTCCTCTCAGCGCCCCAGCTCCTAGGCACCCGTTTCCCACCCATCCCCACCCCATTTTCACTACCTCGCCCTCTACCAAGACCCTGTCTCCACAGGCTCCCACATGGTGCTGTCCCCCGAGGAGCGGCTGGAGCCTGGGGGCACAGTCACTGGGGTGCGTTCTTTCGGAGACTCACCTCCGACCAGAATCTGCATCCTCCGGGAAGGGGACAGGGCTCCCTGAAAGCTGTGACCGGGCACCGGCTATGAATCTCCCAGCCCAGATTGTCACCCACTCTCCCTCCATTCCTCCCTACCCAAGGTCTAACTGGAGTGGGTCCCTCGTCTGCTTCCCGTGTTTACGCCGCCTTCTAGTCTCCGTGACTCGTGGGGTGAGCCCAGTCCGGACTGGAGCAGAGCAGCCGCCGCGGGCGCAGCCCCACTCGCGGGCCTGGGCGATGGGGGCTGGCACCGAGGCGCTCGGAGCTCTCCTGCTCGCCCCTCCCTCTCCGGGGACAGGAGGGGGCGGGCGCGGACGGGAGGGGCCGGGAGGGGGGCTGGCGCTCATCAATTCCGCGGCCACCTCCTCTGCTGCCGGGGCGGGGGGGGGGAGGCGGACGGGGGGGTGGCGGGGGCGCGGGCGAGGATCAGGACTCTTAAGTCGGGAGAAGTTTGCGCACAGCTCACAGTTGGGCGAGGGAAGGAAGGTGCCGGGTAGGTGAGCCTCCTGGACTTTGGGGAGGTGGCAATAAAGCATGGGGAAAAGCAGTTGCCTTTTAGCCTGTAATACAAACCGGGGCTAGGTTTAAACCATCACTTAAGGCAGAATTAAAGTGTCAGGAGATCTGGAGGCGGCTGGGAGAGGGAGGGCTCCGGACTAACGCAGTTTGCTCTCACGTCAAACTAGGAAAGCCAGCCCCCCAGACGCTGGGTGGGCTGCGCCGCCCGGCTCGCGGACCTTCCTGACTTGCAGAGGGGCCCACCGTCCGCCCCTCACCGTGGGGCGGACATCTCCTGCTCAGGAGATGGGCGCTGTAGCTTGAGTTCCTGAGTCTCTGGAGCCACCACCTGCGAACGTCCTTCGCTACTCCTGAGCTGTGCCCGGCCGCCCACTGAGAGTATTCCAGGTAAGGAGGGTCTGGGAATGAGAGGGACTTACAGCTTTGAGGTTTCCCCGGCGATGGTTAACAGTGGAGATGTGAGATGTACCTTGTTTTTTGATTGCAAAACTGCAGCTTGATTGTGGTGGTTGAGGTGATGTAGGGTCAGCTTAGTCCCAGCCACTTCACTTTACCCTGCATTAAAGGAGAGAGTTGTCCTGGGAAGGTGCTACAATTTACGGTTTCATACTGAAGACTCCTCTGATTTTCTGTGACTTTTACTATGTTGTAAATATCAATTTTCCCTCAAAAGTTTTACTCTCCAACTTACTGTGTATGAAAATGTACGGGGCTGAAAGTTGTGGATTTTTTCCATAAGGTGTTTATTACCTAACAGACAATATCGGCACGTCTGTGATGTGTCGTGGTTGTTCTGGATATTGGAAATGAGTACAGTGGTTGCTTGTTAAGTCATGTTTTACAGAGAATTATTTTCCAACAATCATTTATGCATAGCAGCCATTCTTCACACCTATTAGGAAAAATATGTGGTGTGCGTAGTTTCCAAAAGGGTACTCTTTTTACATGATGCTCTTTCCAAGCCTGGGTGAAAACTATCAGGAAAAGCTCTAACAAATCAATTCTTCTTCCCAAAACATTCATTTTCTTTGCCGTCCAAGGAAATCTAATCAAAATAAAAAATCAACCATTTAACTAGATTTTTAACCCATTGTTCTGGATTTATTTTGCAAATCTACCTCAGAAAACTTCTCTCTGAAGGCTTTTACCTAATAGCATAGGGCATAGGCAGGACTACAAGGCAGGGTTCCATTTGCCGATCTTCAGGAGGCTGTATTCCAAGACGGCCTTCATGGCTGCACTGAACCTGTCCATGGCTATGTGTTGAAATTATTAGGTAATTGAAAGTGAATTGTTCAAAATAGACCAAATTTGACCATGTACTTACTGAAACGAATCTTTACATAGCAGGGTGCCTAAGTTTGAGGGTATCTTAAATGATAATGGAAAGCAAATATTTTATACAGTTGGGTCACTTTGGCTTACCACTGAAGGCAAAGGAGGGATGCTTGCAGTGTTGTGGGATTTAAATGCTTAATTTCTAATAGCATGGTGCTAGCCTACTATGCGTTCAGTTAAAGAATTTAGCTTTTAAAAGTCAAAATTGATGGTTTTCTACACTAGGATTATGAGAGGAACTAAGGTGATTAGATTTGCAAAACATCTTTGCAATTTAAGGCAGTATTCTCAGTGGGAACTCATTTCTACTTAGTATTTTAACATAGCTCAAAACATCCATCAACTAGGATTTGTTTTGGTTCAATGCCTCTAGTCTACAGTTAATTTTAGGAACTATAGCCATAAGAATAATATTCAGTCATATTGTAAAATGCTTTAATATTTATTGACCACACCAACATACTATGTATAGTAAATATGAAATTCTGATTACAACTTATTCACATGAATACGTAAGTAATCTTAGAGTTGTATTGTTTCATGATGCTTAGAGTTGAAGAAAATTAGCTGATAAAAATATGGCTTCTGAGTCTCATTTTCGTGTATTTTTGGATTTCTAGATAATGAATGATGATGGATTCATGAAGGTAGCATTTGCTTCAGTTAAAGAAATAGAGTTATATTTTAGCATTGTAGTGCTGTGGCAACCCTGTTCTTGGTGAACTTCTCAGACTCTTTCAATGTTGATATGAATGAAGGTATTATCTACTGTTAGGTTTTGTTAGAGTAAAAATTAAATGGAAATAGGAGACATAATATTTTCAATGATAACCTAAACCGGTATTCTCCACTCAGGCTGCAAATCAGAATCAGTGGGAGAGCTCTCAAAAAAATATGGATGCCCAGAGCCAGCCCCAGACCAATTACATCAGAATATCTGAGAAAGGGGTCTCCATTTTGATGTTTTTTAATGTGATTATAATGTGCTTATTGGGAACCATGAACCAAGATGTTCCCATCGGATTTCATAGAGACCATTCATGTCAGAGGGTCTTGGTGAAAACCAATATCATATGTTCTATTGCCGGTCTAATCTTTTTTCTTTAAAAATATTTGATATTTGCAATTAGAAACAGTTTTTTTTTTTTTTTGCCTTGATGGTAGATAGCTAAACTGTAACAGCCTCTAGGAGCACCATTTTTTTTTCCAGAAAACAAGCTGTTGAATTTGAAGCCTATCTGACCATCCAGAATATGCTTTAGTAAATTAATTCTAGCTTTAAGAGATGTTGGAAATAACACTTTAATAAAACATAGAATTTGATCTCACATTGATAAGTAAGACCTGCATGATCTATAATGTGCAAATATGTACCCTTTTGAAAGGGGAGAAGAAGGAAAACACATTTGGCATCCTGGGTGTCAACTGTGTTCTAGTATTTTCACATAAATTATTTTATTTAAAGCTTACAATAAGCTTTGTGAGGTTCCAGCTATTATTCTGATTTTACATATGAGGAAATTAGGACACATTAGGTTAATGAACTTGCTGAAAGCCACAAACCCAAGTAAATTTGATATGTATTTGAACCAGGTCTTCTTATTCGAAGTTCAATACTGTGACAAAAATACATATGTATGTATTTTTAAATTTAAAGATAGCATTTTTTAAAGCAATATTAGTTAAGAGCACAGGTTCTGATATGGCTCACCTTGTGTTTTACAGCTGGTTCCATCACTTTCTAAGAAGCTGTGTGATTTGGGGCAAACAATCTAACATCTCCATGTCTTAATTTCTTCTGTAAAGTGATATTTTCAAGTAAAATTAGAGAATTAAATGAATTAACATTTATAAATCCTTTTGGGTAGGTGCCCAGTTCATAGTAGTTCTGTGTGTTACATCTTTTAAAATGTAATTTATTTTAAAAATATTTTTGATTTTTGTTTATCAAATATCAAGCATCTCATTCAGCTTGAAGACAGAGAGACAAATAAGACATGCCCCTATCCTCAAGGATATCGTGTCTAATAGAGAATGACCAATACCTAAGTAATCATTCCACTTGGGTATGCGATTCTCTTCCATTTTAATTATAATCAAAAGCATAATTTTGTGTGATAACTGTATGCCTTTCAATGTTAATATCATTGTCCAGAGGTCCAAATAATGAGTATTATAACCAACTGATAATATTTTCTGCTGTCATAATAGTATTAACTTATTTTCAATTCTATCTTAACACAGACAACAATATTAACATATATTTCTGTCTTCATTTTATGAGCTTAGAAACTATTAATATAGAAAGATTTCAGATCTTGAAAATTTTCTCTTAGAGGGGAAGAATTTTGAGGGGAAGAATTGGCAGAAAATGTCACCGGAATCAATTTCTCAATACTTGTAAATGCAACTTTCTTGAATTTGTTTTCTGGAATGAGTCTTGTCGAATTGGGATGTAGCTTTTTAAAAAAAGAAAAATAATTTTAGGAAAGAGTAGAACAAGAAATACAGTTAAAGGTCTCTAACATGGGCTGGCTCGGCAGGAATATCTTATCCAGGCTGTCTCTGCTTCTGCCCTCCTGCCAGCAGCTCCATGCAGCCACCGACATCACATGAGATCTCCAGGTATAAGACTCAACCTTTGTTCAAGTGAAAAGCCTCTCTTTATTAAAAAATAACATATGAATTGGTATCTTTGTAGAAGAATAACACATATACTCTAAATCTAAAGAGCTATTTCTCAAAGAAATAAAGTACCTGGCTGGCTGAAATATTTTGTTTTTGGTAATCAATATTTAACCATTTTACTCCATTAAAATTTTTGTTTGCAAATGAGTGTCTTTCTTCTCTCTTATCAAGTCTCAAGGTTTATCAAATCCAAATCTTATCCAATGGATGCCACATTTTTCTTCCTTGCAGGTTCACTGCCACCCCCTCTGGTTTAAGCTTTTATTACCTCTAATAAAATACTTAAACATTCTAGTATTTGCTCACATTCATTCTCCCTTTGCTGTCTTCAGTGTTACACAACACTGTGTTCTAAGCTCCCACTTTGCCACCCTCTGGTCACAGACATTCAGTGATTGCCCCGATCAATCCTATTTTATCTTTCCTGTCTGAGTCTAGTAGAAAATAGCAACAGTTCCCTAATTCCAGATCAGAGGCTCTAGTGATGCCACAAAAATTGACTCCAGGTTTGTGGAGTTGCCGGTCAACCTCAGTTTGAGTCTGTTGCCACAAAATTGGGGTTTGTGGTGAAGGGAGCCCTTTATATCAGTTTCTCAGTTGCAGAGCTGTTTGCTTTGGTTTTCTTTTCTACTGCAGCCCAAGTCCCTGTCCTAACCTTTTATTTGTCTGTACTTCCGAATTCAGCCTTTCAAGTCATACCTTTCTCTGCCCTTCAAAATGTAGTCATCATTCTCTTGTAACACATCCAACACATTTCTGTCCTTATAGCTTTGCTCATATTTTTAAAAAACGCAATAAATATTTACTAAATGCCCGTTATGTCCTAGTCAGGAGATATTGTGACAAATCACAGCTCCTGGCTTCATGGTACTGGAGGAGACAAATAAACCAACAGATCATTGCATGACTGTATATACTCCAGCAGAGAAATGCCATGAGCACTATGGCAGCAGGGAAGGACAGCCCCAGGTCAGCACTGAGGACACTTTCCATGGGAGGTGACCCTAAAGGGACAGGATTCAACCTTGAAATGAAGAGACAGAATGAACACATAAGGAGGGGAAGAAACAAGCATGTTATAGGCAGGACAGCAAACTGTAAAAGGCTTTGGGGGCTTGAAACAACATGGTGAGTTGGGGAAGCCACATGTATGTTGGTTCAAGCTGGTAAAGTCTACATGGCACAGATCTACAAAGGCTTGTAAGTCTGCCTCACTAAAGGATTTGCATTTTATCATGAAGGCAGTGGTGGTCCTTAAAGGAGTTAAAGTAGGGGACTGAAATAATTAAATCTGCCATTCTGGTAGATCACTCTGGTGGAAAGACAGGAGTAGTATTAGACTGAAAGGAGAATGGATACCAATGAACCAGAAGCCCAGAACCTTACTATACTTACAGAAGGAAGGACCAATTAGGGTCACCTTGTGGGAGATAGAAAAGGAAAAAAAAATACAGGAGATGATTATAGGGGTCACTTTTGTAGAAGATGGTGAATGATAGAAATTGGAGGTGGGATGAGGGGGATGGCCAATATTATAATAAGTTCCAGGTTTCTTTCATAGATAATGAGAGATGGATGTCATTCACATAGTCCAGACAAGGAGTATTGTAGGGAAAAAAGGTAAAACATTTAATCTGGAACATGATGCTTCTGGCTTATCCTTGTGGTGACATCCAGTAGAAGTAGGTACAGAAATCTGTGGCCCAGGAGAGAACTCTGCTTCAAATATAGATTTGGAAGACATAATATATTTCAGCTGATGGGGTATGAATGGAGTATTTCACCTTTGGAGAAGTAAAAGATGAAAAGAAAGAAAAAGGAAAGAAAAAACAAAGCAGGAAATGAAAAAAAAAAGGAAAAACACCAAAGAATCCTGGGAACACCATTCTTTTTTTTAAAGGGACAAGAGCCTGCAAAAGAGACAGAGATGAAAGGAGATGAAAGGAAGAAACGCAAGGGAAAATAGTCTCACAGAAGCCAGGGAGAAGAAGAAAGTGCACACTTAAGCAGATGTTACAGGTAGATCAAGTGGGATAAGGAGTAAGAGATGGCAATTGGATTGAACTAAACAATTTCAATAGTGTGTTGGATGGGGATTGAGGAATAAATAAGAAAAGAGGAAATGGAGACACCGAGTGTCCACAGTAATTTCAATCAGCTGACAAGTACTCCTTTCTTTATCTGTCTTGTATGAGATCTTACAATCCCCAAAACTTTGACTTAAATGCCCATTCCTTCTTTCAGCCTTACCTCGATGGCCAGTGACCACCTCCCCCTCCTCCAAGCAGGATGTAATAGTACATCCTGACAGCTCTTTCCTGAGAGCTTCCAGAGGTACTGTGATTACACACCTGTGTGTGTGTGTGTGTGTGTGTGTGTGTGTGTGCGTGTGTGTGTAAAATATTCTATTTGTTATTCATTGAAAAAAGCTCCCTTAATTTATTTATTTTAATAGTGTATTGGGGAAAAAATATGGGTTTTGTAAACCCCTATCCTCTAGGTTTACAAAGTAGAAATCCCAGTATTTTGGCATCCAAATATTTCTCAGAATGTTTGTGTATTCAAAAGTTGCACAGGTAAATTTTTCATGGAAATATACCAATTTGGGGTCACAAATTATATTATTTTATACTCTTCTTTTGGTACTTTATTCCCCTTTTCTGTTGTGGATATCTGTTAACTTTCCTTACTTCCTTACTAGATTAGGTCTAGTCATGCATTTATCCCATACTTCTCAGCACACAGAGGAGACCTCTTCTCTAGTGAAATGAGTTAAACTTACCTAAATGTGGCCATAAATATGGTGTTTTTTTTTCCTGAAACCATTTTTATCACTTTCAGGCTTACATTTCTCCTATCTTAAGGTCTCAACTAGCTGTTGCCCCAGAGACATCACCCCCTTCTCTTTGGCACTTCCTTCAAATCAATAATCCATTCACATTTCTTACACCCACACATATTTCTGGCTTAAGTTGGTGTTGACTTGAGGAGCCAACTCTGTTTTCTTTAGAGAGCATTTAAAACATAGCTTATATATTGAGAATATTGCATTCAGTGTAAGCATGCAGAACCATTTTCCACTGGTCCCTTTACACTTTCTTAATCAGAGTATATACCTTAACTTATTCCCTACTTCTTGCACTAGGCTGAAATTCCTTAGATGGTATTTATATTTCTATAGGCAGGAAAAAACCAACTTTCCTCCTCATATTCCTAATATGGACTGGAGCCCTGGAAGCAGTTAACCCAAAATTGTTTGAATAACTGATCATCAGCAGGTTAATACCTCCTAGACCTTAGGAATATAACTAAAATAACAACAAAGGCAGTCACAATTCACTGGCCCCTTCCTGCATGCTGGAGACAGTGATGCTCCTCACTCCTCATGACAGTCCCATGGAGTATTAGTAAGCCCATTCCTGGGTGAGAAAACAGAGACTCAGAAAGCTTATGTGCCTGTCCGTGGCTCAAGACTGAAGCAGCAGAGCTAGAATTCAAACCTAAGTTTGCTAATGCCAAAAGACCATGCTTATTCCACAACTCCAGTCAAATGACATTTTGATGGTGACATTGATTTTTATTATAATTGGCATGTATTAATTGCCTTGAGTGATTGGAGCCTTTAGTAACAGAATTAGGAGCCCCTTTCTGTAGACTTTAAAGTCAATCGCTCCAGAGGCTTTAAGCTCAGCTTTCCAACACAGGAGGGCTCCAGGAGCTGCGGCTATACCAATAACCAGAGCCCAACCTTTTGGAACAGTCTGAAAGGGTCCAGGTTCATTCTGCATGTCAAGTGCATGTTCTAGATAGCTACATAAATAAGGAGAATCTTCCTGAACAGTGGAAAATGTGAAAGGTGATATAGTTCTTCTAGGACTTTAGGCTTTCATGTCTGACCCAAATCTATTTCTCTTAAGTAGATGTTAAATGAATCTGTTGTAAACAGATATGTAAACAACTATGAAAACTGTATTCATCCTTTCCTGGAGCCTGAAAGAAACAGCGCTTATTCCAGGACCATACTAGGAAAAAATAATTCTTTGATAATAATAATTTTTAAAGGAAAGCTCTGCCTTTTGAGGAAATTTCCTCCCTACTGGGGTGTTCATAAAGTCAGCTCAGGGAACAAGGGAAAAAAGGAAAGGCAAACTGCACTGCTGCCAAATTTAAATTTCAAATGGACTTGCCTCACACATTAATTAGCCCAAACTTCAGCATTATTATTTATTTCTAACCTTAAGTGTGACAGAAGGAATTCTTGCACACATGAGGGTGTACTGTAGAAAATGTCGGTGTTTATGGACATCCAGATGGGATCTCTTTAGCCCAAGATTCAAAGAAGTTCATGGCACAGGGAACACAATAATGCAAATTGCTTTAGCACCTCTCCCTGGGCCTACTACAGGGCTAAAAGGTCAGGACAATATTAGAACACTTTTTCATTCTTAACATCATATAGACTGCAAACATGTCATTAAGGTAAAATCCCGGCAAAGTGGTGAGCAAACATTGTTGCTCGAGGGCCAATTCAGGAAAAACAAGAATCTACTGGGTTTCTTCAATTCCCATTCAAAATGAACATAATTTTATTGCATCCAATGAGGAAAATGTACATTCTTGCAAAATAGATATATTAATAGGAGGTCAATGAGAAACTTGGCATTTCTTCTTAGCTACTAAAATATTAATTATCTAGGAAAACCTGAGGAGTAGCAACTTGGACTCAGCAAATATGAAGACTGGAAGGTATAGTCTCATTGAGCTGCATTTTGATTGGTTAAAGAGGCATCCTAGAATCTGAGGTGATGCCATATATTTTTTGGTAACTAATATTTTACTCTAATTATTGATTAAGAGTCCAAAGCTTTCATTAAGGAGGAGACCAAAGCAGAGGTGAAATATTTCCCTATCAGTAGGTGACAGGGCAGTCACGAGAACTCCAACTTTCTGACTCTTAGTCCAGTGCTTTCCCTGAAGAATCTGCGAAGTTCTAGGTAGTCTTAGTCATTTGCAGAAAAATATTTGCATGAATGTACTTATAAATGACCATGAGAAGAGTTAAACACATAAATAAGAGTGGCTCTGGACTATGTGGCATACGAGGCAGAAGCATACTTTCCTACAGAAAAGCCCCATCGCTTGAGTCTTTACACAATCTCTCCCTGAACTCCCTTTCGCCCACCCAAATCGTTTTCTTTTTCCCCATCTGCCTGCAGATAATACAGTAGTGGAAGAAGACCTTATTCCCTGTAGGAAAATAATAATAATTATTTGCATGATCAGTGATTCAGGAGGTAATTCTTGAACTTGGCCATTCCTGATTGCGTATTCTTTGATCAAATCAGGTTGGATCATTATTCCCAAACTTGAAGCTTTGTACTCCACATAACCATATTCAAAGCTGTAAGAAGTCCTGCATATCCACTCCCTGTAATGTCGCCCTACCACTGTCATCGCTTGCCCGACCTCGCCAGCAGCCTCCTATCTGGAAGGAGGCTAGCCCCTATCCCTTCCCTATATATCCTGCTCAGCACCCAAAGTGAACTCCTAAAGTGTAAACCACATCAGGTTTCCCCTCTTTCACAACCATGGAACGGCTTCCAACCACACCTGAACCCATGCTCACACCCTCCTCAGGTGGCCTCTCGTCCCAGTGTGAGCTAGTCACAGCCCGGAGTCCAGCCTCTTCTACCCAGCCACTCCACCACTCATCTGGATCCCCACCCCGGCACACACACAGTCTTTCCTCCTCACGCCCTTCACACGTGCTCTTCCCACAGTCTGGGTTGCTCTTTCAGTCATTTGGAGAAATCCAGCTCCTTCCCTTACTTCAGGGCTCAGCTTACTTCATCACCCCAAAGAGGTCTGCCACAGTCTGTCCCGCCTTCTCAAGTATGTGTTGCCCGGTTAATCTCCATCTCAGCTCCTTGTTTATTTCCTTCATAATAGCTAATACAATTTGTAGTCATTTTATTTTTTGTGTCTGTTTATTTTCTATCACCTGCATTAGAACATAAATTCCATGAGGTTTGTCTTATGGGCTCTACTAATTTCTAGCACTCAAATACCTACTTGACAAATGAATATATCCATTTAATCATGTCCTATCTATAGCATTTGTCAATTTATGTGACCATAAGACCCTTTTGTGGTACAACTCTTAATATCCTGCTGCAAATCTTTAGGAAATCTACTTCTCAGAAAGAAAGTTAAGATAATAACAGCAATTTTAAGTACTGACGCAAGTGTGACTTGGGGCAGGTGAGCCTTTTTGGATAGTTTTCAAATTTCCCCTTAGGTGTAGTTCTTACGGTGGGATTGACCATCTAGTGTCCTATCTGTGGATCTAAATGTGTCTAGTACCTGCTAAGGTAAAAGTGTACCCGAGCTTGTAAAAGATAATTTTAGTCTCTGTCACCCTTGAAGGATATGGGGAAATGTAATATCTTTTATCAGTTATCATAACTATATCTACTGTTCATGGCCTCTGTTGAATCTGAAGTTTTTAACCAACCACAGTTGTCACCTAACTGCTTTATTGCCCATACATAAAGATAGGCATTTCTAAGTAAAATGCTAAGGAACTTTCCACAAGTTATTTGTTTAAAATAGGATTTTTTCATAAGTATTTCAAGTTGCAATATGTAAAACTAGCTGAAATAAGGAGGGTACCCCATCATTATAATCAACCTGTAGGTCCTTGAAAATGAATTTATGTGTTGGGACTGACTAGACGATAATCTAAACAGAGCCAAATGTGAAACGTTGCTCAACATCTGATTCCCAGCAAGTGTCATTTTCAGTTTTTGAGAAAAATGTGTTTTAAAAATTTGGAAGAAAACTTGGATATAAAATAGATTTATTGAACTATTTCAACAATGATGATAATGGTAACAATGATAATAGTAGCTAACACTTACATGGCACCTACTATGATCCAGTAATGTTCTAAGCCTTTTACAGATATCAATATATTTAATCTTCACAGTAACCTTCTCAACTAGGTACTATTATTATCCCTTCTACCCAGTGAGGAAACTGAAGCACAGAGAGGTAAGTAACCTTTGGAAGAACACACAGCTAATCTGTGACAGATGGAAAATGAAACCAAGAAGTCTGGCTGTAGAGAGTAAGCAAACCGAAAAGGGAAACATGCTTATTATGAATTTACATTAAAGGTGTGACAGCCAAAATTTTATTATTATGATGTAAAATCTTTTTCAGTTTTGCATTTTTTATGTCTTTCAACACCAGCAGATCCATGGATTTCTTTTTCTTCAAAAAATAAAGGAACTAAATAGTGATTTTCCTTATTTGTTCTAAATATTAATCTTTACAGCTGCCATGGGGTGTACTGGTTCTAATAGTATTCCACTCTGCCCTGTGGTTTACAAGACAGGGAAATTGTGCTTTGCCAGATCGACACCCCATTCATAAAAAGCTGAGTCAAATGCAAAAACTCAACCTGTTTTCTTCTTTTAAAGATGCAAGTTCTACCCAATAGTTGCAAAATCCAACTCTTAACTAAACAAGGCTTTAAGTAGAATTTCAACGCTATATTTTGATTACTTAGATGAAAATTAGTCAGAAACCCATGACATATATGGTTTTAATGATGTGGAGAGAAAAAAAGTGGTCTAAAAATGGCAAGTCCAAGTGTACATTGAATTGTAATTAGCCTAAAAATGGTCAAGTTTCCCATTCACTCACTCAGAAATGATAAACTTTCCAAGCTCTATTTTGGAGCATGGCAACTCTTTTCCATGTGTTCTGAGTAGTCTCATTTCCCTATGCAATGACTACCTTGGCACTCTGTGTACTTGTGCAATGGGAGGGGTCTGTTCAGACACCCAAAGGAAAAGCTGTGTGTACTTCCGTATTCAAGCTGCTCAGCCTTTTACAAGAGACTTTTATTTACCATCGCTGATATGTTTTTTATTTACCATACCTGAGATGTTTTCTTTTCTACTATTAATTCGAACTCTTTTATTTACTGTTTTTAAACTTTTCATACATTCTGTTGTACAATATGTTTTAGCCTAAAGTTTTTGTTTCCCTCTAATGTCACAGTTCATTTTAAGAATAACAAAAGAAAGAATAGAGAACATGCATTTCAGGGATATTTCACAGAATATTGATCTAGAACCTAACTGCTTTACATCAGATTATCCAATTTCCTTGTGAATCGGGTCATTTTTCCAGCAGTAGGGTATCATTTTAGAGGCAAGGAAATGAATGTGCCAGAAGGTGACAAGATTTTACCTCCAAAGTTGCATGAAAGTGTAATTGAATTCATGGAGAAAAGGAATGGGGCTGGGGGAGAGAGTGTATACAGCACAAGGTTTTATTTGGTTTATTTCAATTGAGTTGGAAAAGAAAATCTACTCAACATTTCTGTCAATTTGATCTGATGCTATACTCTAAGTAGTCAATAAAAAAAAACAGCTCAGGATCTTCTTTGCTTTTTGTCAATCTCAAAGAACTACAGAATAATATTCGTATTATTGCCCTCAGGAATGCATTATCTCATTTAGGCTCCACAACAACCCTGCAAGCTAGGTATTTTAATCTCCATTTTATAGATGGGAAAACTGAAAATCAAAGAAGCTACATAAATTAATAAAGATAATAATTATAATTAATAATATGTTAATAAGTTAATTTAAGAACTAACATTCTTAAGGGATTATTATGTTGGATCTTGGATGAATTATTGCAGTTAATTCTGATAACAATCATAGGCATTATTATTATAATACCCATTTTTATCTCCAGGAAATAGAGACGTGAGGCTTAGAGACATAAAGAAAGATGATATAATGAGAAGCAGAGGCTGGATTTAAATGTAAACAGCCTAACTACAGAGCCCATGGTTTGAATCACTATCCCAGGCTACTAAAATCAGAACATTCATTCTCACCCGGGTCAGTTTTCTCCTCAGCCCATGATTTTTCAGGGTTCCACATAGCCTTTAAAATAGTAGTTCTCAAATTTGCTCTGATGACCCAGACGGATCCACAATGGAGTTTCACTGTCTGGCAGCAAAATAACAAGATCAAAGACAATGTCAAGAGTGTCTCCTACCACTAAGTGTGTTCAACTGAAAGGATTACACTTTATTCTGAGATAATATTCTTCCTTTTCTGGAGCAAATATATCCCTGCATTTTACCTAATGGTAATTAGATAAAGAAAATTCCTTATATAAAAATAATAGATTTATCAATCCTATGTTCACTACCTCACATTAGGAACAATGGGAAAGGAATTGTATTTATTCATAAAATTTTAAATCCGGGCTCTTCTAAAAAAGAATGCTGTTAGGGAATGAATGGTGGTACACAAAGAAAACTAAAAATTTGCCCAAGATTAATATTTATGCTAGTGAGCACCACTTTGTTGTTGAAGATTTCTCAAGGAAGGTGATACTTGAAGGAAAATAATATCAGTATATAAATATATTTTTACAGAATAGCACTCCCATATACAAAACACCTAACTTTGGTCGAGCAATGTGCACACAGTATAGGAGGGGCTTCACCTTCAGTCTCACTGCATCTGCACCCAGTGTGTCCTCATGTAATGCTTCAGTAAGCAGAGAGGTATTGTCTTTAGAGTATACAAAAGGACATACTGCTCATTAGTATTGTTTGGCCTCTTAGCCTCAGGTTCCTTTAAGGAAGGAATTATTTCTATCATAAAGGATTATTTCATGGACTTTAAATAAAGGAGGAAAAGTGCTGAGAATGGCATAAGGCACACAGTAGTTAATATTATCTGCTTTCCTTTCTTATAATTGTTCTGATACTCATTTTACACTTTAAAACATGAGCTAAACTAGCTCATCTAGTTAAGGGATGATTCAGGGCTTGAACCCAATTCTGTCCACATCCCAGTTTCTTTTGATGACCCCCTCCCACAATTCTGTGTGAATCCCAAACCTTTCCACTGTCCCACACCACAATTCCAGTAACTATAAAAACTGAGCACCCATTGATAAAAATGTGCCTCCATCATTCTGCAGACTATGTTTTAAATGATGCTGTCCATATGGACACAGCACATAAACTTCTCAGTAGGAAAACTGATGACATTTTAAATGATTTATTGTGTATCTTTGACACTGTACATCAATCGATATTGTGTATCAATTCAATAAAAGCAACATTACAACAAATATAAATAGGAATGGAAATTTTATCAAGACCACCAGATGATATGAAAAATAAGATCCTGCACAGTACATAAAGGAGTCAGTAGCTAAAGGTCATCAGTTAAATAGGAAGATAAAATCTGAAAGTGGGCCCATAATTTTTATATCTATAGAAGAGGTCTGTTGTGTATCTAGTTTGCCAGCAGACATATTTTCTATATTATAGACACTGATAGTCAGTGTGTTGTTTAAATTACCTGAAGAGTGACTTCATCTCCTTATAATTGAATGTGTCTTTGTCAATGCAAGATTAGAAAAAATGAGCATTTCACAGATTCCTTGGTTAAAACCTTTGTTTTCATCAATCCTAAAGAATAAGAAGTTTCTGTCTTTTCTAAAAAGAAAGCAGAAGTATGACATATTTCAGTCCTCAGAGCCAGCAAATGAGGAAGGAAAGCCAATTCCTTTTCTTTTCTTTCAGAGGGCTTTTCTCTTAATATAGCACTCTATAGTTCCATCTCTTGTTTTGAGTTCATCAGAGATCTGGATCTTAAATAGCTGCTTCTAATATATTCAGAGGCAAGTGTACACTGAATATATACCGTGTTGTGAGAATATCTTGAACTTAATGAATTTAACAGTTACCTAGTTTCATATATTCCTGTATTTAGGGCACAGATTTGCAGCAGAGAACCCATCACATGGTGTGTCAGCCACCAGACAGGGAAGATAACAAGACTGGGTCTCCAAAGGGAAGTTAAGAATTATACAAGAGGCAGGGAGACCAGTGAGAGAGGAAAAAATGTTCGAGAATTTCACTTTGCTGTGATTTTTGAAAATATTTATATTCAAAGGCCAACATATTTCTTCAAAGATTAACTTTGCTGCAGTAAAAATAATGAGTAGAAATGATCAAACTGTTTTGTTCAAGTACCTGAGTATCTTGCCAGAAATTCACCATCACTCCTAAAAAGTGAGAAGAAAACAAAGTCACAGCACTGAGCTTTGAGCCTTGCAGGTTTATTTCAGATAGTGGAGATATTTTAGATGAAATAGCTGACTTGACTTACAATACCAAGAAATCATTTTGCTTAGCCACTAAAGGGCAAAGGCCTTGATATATAACCCCTGAGAGCGTGGAAGGTATTTCTTTTGTATTTGTTTCTACTCTCATCACTTTCTTAACCTCCTTTTTTTTTTTGTGATGAGAATGCTGAAGACACATTTTCTTAGTACATCACAAGTATGCAATTCAATATTATTAACTCTAGTCACTCTGCTGTAAATTGGAAGGCACTTCTTAATAGGCAAGCTATTGAGAACCATGTCTGCCCCGTTCTTCTGGATAGCAGTCATGGGAACTGAAGTGTTGTCATAGGGGCTGGGGAGAGGATGCAGAAGAACTTTGGCTTATGAGCTTCCAATTAAGCAGGTCTGCCCTGTGGCCTTTGTGTAGGAATGTTGCTAAGAAAGAGTGACCATAGAAACTTATTTAACCTGCATACAAACTTTTAAAGCTAGTATTTGCTACCCATCTTACCATCTTTCCTCAAGTAATTTTCTCTGCTCCTCATTTATCGTCATGACTTGGAAGTTGCTGAAAGGGACAAGGATTTTATTTGTTGTCAGATTTTTAATCCTCATCTCCTCTCTTTCCTGCAATGAAGCAGTAGTTGTCAAACTTCAGCCAGCACAGAGTCACTTGCAGGACTCTTAAAACAGAGATGCTGGACCCACCCCAGCATTTCTGATTCAGCCTAAGGTGGGGCTCCAAAAAGTGCATTTCTAGCAAGTTCTCAGGAGATGCTGCTTGTCGAGTTGTCAAGCTCACAAACACCTCCCAGGTATTCCTTTCTACACACTCTCTTCCCATCCCTTTCATGTTCAAGGGTTTTCTAACTGACAACTTCATGCCTGCTACAGTCTAGCCTTACCTCAGCCCCTGCAATTTCCCAGCCAATGCCAGCGAAGCACCAGCAATAATACAATCATATTGTGAGTGAAGCACTCCAGATGCTCAACTTCTCACTGCCCTTGTATTTAATACTGCCTTTCCTGCCAATATGACCAGTGCTTTCTCGCCAGTATTTCCAAATTTATATCAGAAATAACTGGTGAATAGGAAAAATGGGTTGCTTTCCTCCCTTATCTTTATTACAGTTCAGTGGTCATTAATATAGTGTTTTTAATTAGAAGATTATCAAGAACAGCAAACATGTGAAATCTGTTCTCCCCTCTCAACAGCTATACTGAGTCTGAGAGATACAGAAAAAAACTGAAGCTCTATTTATTTAATGGCATTCTTCTAGCTCACTAAAGGTAAAAGTTCCAGGAAATAGATGTTTTTCTTTCTAAAACAAATAGCAAAGTAAATAATATCTCTTTCAATAGTACAAATAAATACACAATTGCCAAACCTTGGTGTACAAAGAAGTAAAGATCCGAGGAGTACTTTTAAAACTAATACTGCTTGCATAATAATTATATAGAAGGCAAGGACTGCCCTATTTCTTTGTAAAAAGCAAAAATAGAGCAGTAGTTACAAGGATGTTTATATTTTTGTTTTATGTTGCTTTTTTGGTATTTGTTTAATAATAAAAAGTTTTAAGGAAAAGCAAAAGAAAACGGGTCTAAAAAAGACTACTAGATTTAAGTTTGTTTATTCAAATCACGCATATTGAATGCATACTCTGGGCTCTGCATTGTTTTACATTGGGATAAAACAATGAAAGGCAGACAGGCCGGCTTCCCTGGAAGCATTCTAATGCAGAAGATAGGTGATAAATAAATATAACCAGAAGATTAAAAGGAGTTGGAGTCTTGCCTTTTCAAGGGTCAAAACATTTCATGAAACTGAAATAACTGAAGTACCATAGTATTGACACAGAAAAAAGATAAACAGATAAATGGGACAGAATGAACAGTCCAGACACATCCTGGAATTTAGTATACAATAACATCAGCATTCCAAATCACTGTCACATGACAGGAAATTCAAAATATATGTTTGTTACCTTGCACCATACTCAAAAACAAATTCTGATGTATTGTAGATCTAAGTGTAAAAATTAAAAGTATAAATATACTGGGAGGAATATAAGAGAATACATTTATTATAATATAGGTGTTATAATTCTAAGCATAATACAAAACCCAAAAGCCCAAAAAAACAGGAGTTAAAGATCCAACTATATCTAAATGTAAAATTTATATAAACTGATAATTATTGAAAATAAAATTATTCATCAACTAACAACATGAAAAAAGTATCTGCAACATATGGAACAACTAATATTCACTGAACACATAATCTGCACCAAGCACCATCCTAAAAATTAAGAAGCCCTGTATCAATTTTAAGATGCAAGAAAAACCTGTCATATATGCAGTCTTATTATCCTCACCTTTTTTAATATAAATTTATATAAAATATATGCTATTTTATATAAATAGAGGATTGGAGACTTCAGATAAAGTGTCGAAGTCATCTAGTAATAAAGAGACAAATTGGGATTTAAACTCAGATCTTCCTGACCCTGGAATTTAAGTTTCTAAACACCGAGATACAAAAAGCTCCTATAGGTCCAGAAGAAAAAGGAAAGATAACCCAATTTTTAAAAAATGGGAAAAGGTTATAAATCCATGGAAGATGAACCAAATGGTCAAGTTGATAATAATAAGTCTTTCAGCTTCACTAAGGATCAAGGAAAAGCAGGTGATTTAATATGACCTGTCAAAGTTATAAATGCTTACATGCTTCAGTCCAGCATTTCTATTTATTATCTACCATAGAGAAATGAGGGCCTTTCTGTACATATCCTTTGGTACCTCTATAATGTTCCATGCAATATTATTTGTACTACTTCAAAGATGGATACTCCCTAAACACCAATTATTAGGGAGTAGCTCAATGTATTACAGCATACCGATATTGGGCAACACTATGCAGCCATTAAAAAAGAATGAAGTAGGTCTATATGTAACTGATACAGAAATATGTTCATCATATACTAATGAACAGGAAAGTTTCAGGAAAATGTATCTAGCTAGAGAAACATATCCTGTGTTGTAAAGTTATGCATTCTACACACATCTATATGCACTGAAAAAATATCTCGAATGGTAAACCTCAAATTGTCGATTGTTTCTACTTCTGAGCAATTAAATTACACCAGTGAAATAGGTGTGAGGGAGAACTTTAACTTCTAGAATATAAAATAAAAGTTCTCTCCAGTTTAGATTTTGTAATTAAAAATAGGTATTTTGTTAAAGACAATAAGAAAAACATGCAATGGAAAATGTTTTAAAAACAAATTTCAACTAAAGGGTAAAGAACACATCAAAGACATCCCAAGTAAAACACCACAGACCATTTTTTCTTGAACAGGATCTCTGAGTACCAGGAAAAGTGTTCTCATTTATATCTGACTCAAGGATATCAATGCCCTTATGTGCCAAACATCACGTTTGTACTTTTCTAGGCCACTGATAATAAAAACCATCCAAATTCCATTTCTGTTTCATCCTCCACCCCTACTCTGCTGTTTTAAAACAAAAATTTGCCCTGGAAAAATAAATTCAAGTATCCCCAACTATCTTGGTGATTTACAGATAACCTTAATAGATTCAAAAAGATTTACATGCCCCTGTTCACTTTTTAACTATTTGCAGAATGTAGTATTTGGTTGAAGTAAGCCATGCACTGTGAAATGCATACCGGTTTTAAGCATTTGGCCATATTGTAATAAGGATTAATTTTATTCTTTTCCTGATTAGTGAGGAGGACATTAGTAGATATGGGATATTTTAATTAGATTAAAAATTGAGCAGAAATACTTGTTCATTCATAAATGTGATAAACCTCCTCTAGTCTATCAATCAGCTTCTAGTCTTATCTCCTTGCTGTCAAGTTCTTGTTTACTAACACCTATTTTTTAAAATATGATTTCAGATTAGATAGTAGCTTGATGTTTCTACCTATTTTTGTAAACCTATGAAAAGCTCAGTGCTTGGCTTAATCTATGCCACTTATTTTAGTCATTGACCCTAATTGACAAACTATTTAAAAAGTTTGAAATTCAATGTCTCCTGTTCAATAAATATCTGTCCCTTTAAAGCAACTTGAAGGAAGATATCTTTCTAAATCCTTGCTTTTAGTCTGCTTTATAAGTGACTTTTTGCTGTTTAAACCACTATCAAATTTATTGGTGGCTACCAACCCTAGTCCCTTCCCAGCTATTCCAAATGACCCCAGGAGTATGCAGGCCTGTAATTTCTCCTTCACAGCCAGTTTGAACATAATGGCTCAGTCTTTTCTAGCCCAGCCAGAGTCCGAAAGGGCCCTGAGTTAACTACGCCTGACCTGCTTTAGAGCACGGAGGGGATGGGGCATTGCTGGAGCCTGATCAGATCAAAATCCCTCTCACTATCAAGCTCCCAACCTTCTATTCATCCAGAAGTTTCTCCAGCCCCATGCAGAGTATTGACACTTGACTGGCAGTTCTATTTGACAGTCTCTGTCATCTGGCTGGGACCTCCCTGCATAGAAGTTCCCACAAGCCTTAAGCCCCAGAGAGGTGTTACCTGACAGTTTTCCCATAACTGAAAGGACCCTCATTGTAGTAAAGCACAGAGACTCTGAAGTCAGAGATTTTAAGATCAAGTCCTGGCCATGCTGGTTACTGGGGCCTGGTGCAACAATTTAACCTTCCTATGCCTCAGTGTTCTCATCCATACAATAGGATATTAGTTCCTTTCACTCAAAATCATTGCTTCAATAAAGACAGAATGAATGAGGCTCTTAGCACAGTGCCTGGTCTAGAATGTGTGCTCATATATTAATGATACTATCTATTTTATAAAATGGCATGTATGTACAATATATGTACATTTGGCAGTTGGACCGCTCACTATCTCTCATCCGAATTCCGCATTTGCCCCATCCCTGCAGCCGAGACTTCCTTTTGGAACAAAGTACTTAGCTTAGACTAGAAACAGGCTACTCGGTCTAAAACTTGCTCCTCTTCCCAGCAGACTACTGCTGTACTAGATCCTTGTGGTTCTCTTATGTAACTCCTTCCCCTGAGCTTGGCTATCTTGTTCTTGGAAAAGGGTGATGATAAATATCAATCCCTTTTTGGAAACAAATTATGACAAAATCATCTTTAATGATTTACCTTTAATAACTTAATAATCACATGTGCTAACCTCTATCTTCTTCGATCTCCCTGCATGTAAATTTCTTGGAGGAAAGTTTGCATTTGTAAAATGGTTCTTAATCCATAAGGAATAGGAAACGATCTTCTCTAGAAAGTGTTGAAAAACTTTCTTGCCAATCTCTAAAAAAATAGAATATCATGAGAAATAAATATACTTTCAAAAAGATGACTTCTAATAGAAATGGTGCCTCTAACAAAGCACAAAAGCACATTTTTAAACACCAGTTTTCATGTCTTATTAAAAATTCACACCTCCTCATATGAAGAAATAAACAGATAAAACCAAAATTTGGCAATTTACCAAAGCCACCATGAAAATAGCACAATGAAGCAAAAAAGTAGAGTGAATGTGTCAAATCTCAAGTTTATCTTTTGATCGTGACAAGTTTCCAGTTAAAATTTAAATCCAAACATCTTGAACAAATTAACAAAAGCAGAAAATGGCAAGTACATTTCTTCTCATTTGTCATCTCTGGAGCTTCGTGTTGAGATGGATGCTGAGGCCACATGTAGGCATGATGGCATTGAGCGCCACACTAGAAGATTAATATCTATCATGGCTACCGGTGTAGGAAGTGATGGGACTTGTACCCTAGAGGTACCAATCCTGCTTATTTTTGGATCACACATACATTCCTTTTTTGTAGTGAAAGTATGGTGTGCATTATGTAGAAAGGGAGAGTACTGATATTTGAGGAGGGAAGGACTAGGATTCTTCTGAACCAGGCACTGTTCAAAACACTTTGCATGTGCTCAGTCATGAATCACTACCATAACCCTAAAATATATACTGCTATTAATCTCATTTTACAACGGAGGCACAGAAAAACATCAGTAACTTGCCCAAGGTGATACAGCTGCTAATGAACACAGCTCATTGGTGGAGCTGCCAGAAGTTTGGTTCCACACTCTGTGTCCTTAACCACCGTACTGACATGCCTCCAAAATTTCTTGTGCAAAAAATAGTCCATAAATTTTCATGAATATCTTCCTAGAGCATGAATTTTGTAAACCTAACACCACAGAATCTTAGTGTGGGAAGGGGTCTTGCTTGTTCCTGGGACCAAATTTCCACCTGTTTAAGGATCTAGTCCCATCTCAGCCTCTCTAAGTTCTTCCCTTATTGAAGAGCTCTTAAAACTCTTTGGTATACTGAGCCAAAATCTACTTCCCCATGGGCCACACCTTTGATCCTACTTGCATTCTCTAAGGAGCAAACAAATCAGTCTACACCCTCTTCCACAGCATGGCCGTCAGCACCTCGTCAGTGAAGTCTCTCTACCATGAGAGAAATGTGATAAGCAAGGAGGCAGATTTTAAAAACAACCTGTAATTGAGTGAAAGGTCATTTTAGTTTAAAACTTTCTCCCTTGGAACTAACACTATACATTTTAAAAGAAGGTGGTTAGGGCTCCTGTTTCCATTGGGGAGCTTAAAAACGATGGATACTTTTGCCACTACCATACAAACAGATTAACTGTTTGTCCCACCCAATGAGGAAGAACTTTCTGGTTTTTCCCAAGGATTGTCAGACATACTCCACTGAATACAATCCACCATGTCCAACTGGACTAAAGGAATCCTTTTTCATTGTGGGGGAGGATGCTGCATAGGGAGGAAGGGAGCTCTACTTGAGCATTTATTATTAGGATGTCCCTCAATTGCTTGTTGTTTGAGATTCACAAAGTCTCTCTTTGAAATAAAAACCTATTAATGTGCTGCTGTACTTCATGTATGAAACTAATGCTAATTATCAAAGATTAACTTTGAAATTAACCTAGTATGTTCTCCTGAGAGGATGAACGGAAATAGGCCAAAGAAAGATAATTAAAGAGATTTGGTTTAATATAAAGGATTAATATCAAACCTGATTCACCCATACTTCAGGCCATGGAAGTGACTTTCTAAAGACAGGTCTGAATAAAATATGGCCAACCAATGGATTTACAAAGGTCAGGCCTTGACCTTGGTTTAGCTGAAGTCATAACACATATGCCCATCCATATACATACCAATGGAGCTGAGTCTTAGTTTTAAATTTACTTAAATGTAAGCCCTGAAACAGTGCAGCTTTGGGACGGGCATCACACCCATAATCAAGACACCTGGGGTCCAGTCCCACTCTGGCAGTAGGCTTTGTGACTTTGGATAAGATTATATTTATTGAACACCTGTTCAGCTTTGGGAAAATGGGTTGCATATTTTATCTTACTTAATTGTCATGCCACTTTGTAAGTTAGGTAATACATTTACATTGTACAGTTGAGGAAATTAAAAGTTTGAGAAGGCTAATTAACAATGGCCAGGATCACTCAGCTGCTAAATGACAAAGCTAGGGTTTGACACAAGCTTTTCTGTCCATTAAACTGTTTTCATCACTTAACCTCCTGAGTCTTAGTTTATTTCTTTGTAAAAGTGACACAAATACATGCTTTCTATAGCCTCTGTAACTTTGACATTCTTTGATTTCAGTGTATTTAAATGTAATGCCATGCTTTATTATTATTATTATCCTCATCATCCATTTCAAGGACTGCTGGCTGGCCTTTTTCTTAATTTGTGTTATCCATACTGAACATTTACTTCAGTCAGATTTACCATGAAAACTGGTGTGTAAATGTAACATAAACATTTACCTGACAAATTTCTATTTGGGTTGGCCTAATATACCATATCATCGTGACTTAATTTTACACTTGTTTTATCTATAAAATGACGTTAAACATTATAGAATTTGACTCCCATAGTACGAGTGACAGGTACCCTTTTCTCAAAGTAGAGGTGCTGGCACCTTCTGTCCCCTCCATTCAGAAGATGCCTCCCCACAAGGAAGGTCATATTTGTTCTCTCAAAGGGTGGGGAGATAGAAGCATCCACGACCTTCTGCTAAACTTCTCCTGACTTTTGCTGTGACTTTTGCCCTGGCCACTCAAAACAAAGTTGAATGTGAAGGAATGGACTTCTAAAATAGTTGGCACTAAAAAACCCATTGAAGGACATTGTGTTGTTTTTACTGGTAGATTAAAGGATTGATTCTATGCATATGAATCATGTTAGCCAACAGCCTTCAGTAATAAATGGGGAAATAGCATGTTGTCAAATGAGTTGGAAAGGTTCACCTGCATATATCTCAGAGCTTTATTCCTAAGGAGCTTTTCCAGAAGCCTCATTACTGAAATACACATTTCTTGTTGAGCACATTTCCTGGGGGTTGACAAGTTGTCCAGTAGGTGGCAGATTGTTAACACTCTGTTAATGGCTTTTCGTGTTAAAAGGAATTCTCTTAAACTTAGTTGAAAAACAGTCTCAGGAAGGATTTGCTTGATATGAATGGTTTTGAAACATACATGCAGCATATTTCATTTTTGGAAATACATTTCAAGATTAAATACTTTTTGAGCTTTTATATCTTGTTTGGGGTTTTACTTGATATTCATTATACCTTCTTCCTCCAACCACTTATATGCATCTAATAACTTTTGTCCTTGGAAATAAGTACAAGCAGCTATCAATTGAAAGAGGATATTTTAATGTATCAAGTAGGTTCTTTGCTATCTTTAATCCATCCAGATATTGTACTTGCCTAATACCCTTTTCCAATTGTCCCAGTTCTCACATCTCAATCTCATTTTCTTGTGTGTGTATCTCTGTATGTGTTTAACCCACATGGAAATTCTTGGTTACAATAAACATAAATTCTAAAGATACTAAAATCTTCCAACCTTGATCAAATTGACAAATTTCTCCACTAATTTGTCTTTTAAGAGAAAATTAAACCACATAGTACACAATGTAGTAAACACTGTCTAGCCAAGTCATTTTGAGAAACAAAGTAGATTAAATGATTTGTACTAGGATAAAATAGGCATTTTGACATATTATTGTATTTAGCTGGAATGCAATAAATGATGAACTCTACCACTGTGTCCTGAAGGAAATCATTGCATGTAATTACGTTGCCTGTCTGATCTTACCAGAAGATAAGATTTTTCATGATTGAAACTGAATTGCCTATGTGCACTGTTTAAAGTGTGACTCCCTCAGTAAGCACATGGTAGCTCTGGGATAGATTAGCCTCTGGATAGCCCCTTTTGAATGTACTTGTCGTTATAAGAATGTTTAAACACTGCTCATGGTTCTTTACATCTCAATTGAGTTACAAAATACAGAACTGCATTAGCTTTACATTTCCCATTATCTCTACTTAATAAGGTCTTCAGCGAGCCTTCAATCTGCATAGGGTTTCTCTAGTCAGATAGTCTGAATAAATTCCAAGATCAACCTATTCATTTTTTAACTTTGATCTTTGCATCTTGATACCCTAGCCACAAACGTTAACCTAAAATTATTCTTCAGGAAAACTTTCTATGAAAAATAATGAATAACTTCAGCTCCTGAATAGTTATTTTCATATTACCTAAAGTCAACTTTCTAAAATGGGTATTTTAAGTAGTCTACAAGCTGCAAATGCTTAGGGAACAAACTGGAAAATCCAGTGGTTGAAAAGATCTCATTCTCTCTCTTTCCACCAGATTTCCAATTTTCCCTTCCCTCTTTCCACCTTCCCTAGTTCAAAGGGTCATAAAACTGAGGGTTCTGAGAATCACCTGAAAAATGTTATTGCCTTTACATACAAAAAAACTGAGATGCCTGAGAGTACCTTGTCACCATTCAGTCTGTAAGGCTGACATAAATCTCCAGGCGAATCAGAGTGCATATGTGGTGTGTGGTCTTATCTCCTTGAAGAAAAGATAATGAGACAGAGAAGCAATCAGTTTAATTAAAGTTAGAATATTAAAAGTAACTTTTTGGCTGGGCCCTATTATTGGAAATGTTTTAAACAAATTGGTTTTATTAAATTGCACATTTCTCATAATGAATCATTGGCAAACCCAATAAGGTTTAAAAGAAGCAAGACATGTGTTCCCCGGATATGAAAGACTCCAAATTTGTCAACATTAGAACATTTGCTGTAACCTACAGCAAACTTCCTACCCCAGAGTCTGGAAATCCTACTTCTTGTTCTTTCATGTCAAAGGGGCTGATCGCACTATAAATTAATACACACACAAGCTCTAAATTAAGGTTGTGCCACCACATGAGGTAAGGCTAGAAGTATTTGTTTCTACTTAGTTACAGTTTTTGAGTCAGGAAGGTCCATTAACAGAGGAGTTCATTAATTATCTCCTGCCTCAAAATCTTTGTTGAATGAGTAGTACAAATGTGGTTTTCTTGGGCAAAACTGCACAAAATAAAAATTATTCAAATAAAATCTTAACACTCCTCATTTGTAAGGCCCTGGAAGTTTTAAGGATCAAAAAGTAAGTGTGTTAGCATAATAATAACTGACATTTTAAAAATGTGACTGACTTAGTACCTCCATTTATTTCTTTATATACCCAAAAGAGATCAGGAGTTTCCAAGATCGACAAAAAGCAGGGCTTTCTGTAACACTACATGTAACATAAACGTCCAAGTAAAGTGTGTTCTATGAATTTATACATACGGTCCTCATGTTACACTAGCTGGGTACCCTACTTCCAGCTAGAATATTAAAATTTTAGCTTTTAATTCATGTCTGCCTGCTAATGCCTGAAGAGTAGAGTTCCTACAAGCCATATGACCAGTCTTGAAAGGTCTGTACCAGGAGATCAATGGTCTTTTTCCTTGCTTCCTGGAAGTTACTATGGTCAAATGGGCTGATTTCCATCCCCATGCTGCCCTTTCTTCTCTGGGGACTAGTATGCCCGCTCTTTCTGAAAGTCTGTCCTCTTACACAACCTTTATCACTCTGTGAGGGAAGGCAGAGGAGAAGGAAAGCACAAGAAGCTGCTCGTCCTGATGAAGAGAACCCAATTCTGAATCCAGATTCTGCTCTATTCTAAGAATATGATGCTGGGGTTCTTGTTTGCCGAGCCAAAGAATGAACTTAGCAAACAGTCAAGGCAGGAGAGCCAGGGCAGAGGCTTTTATTGAGAGATACAGTGAGAGGAGAGAACTCTCAGCTCACGCCAGGAGGGGACAAGAGAGCCGGGGTAGTACATTGTCTAGGGGATTTATAGGCGGTTGAGGACTTTTGGGAACTGACTCAGGCTTAGTGTGTGGACTTTTACCACCTGCCCTGCCCTCAAGGTGGGCTGGGTTGTTGTCTGTTTGCTAGGGCTGTTGAGTGAAGTAACGGGCTATGCTAAGATACCTTGCAGAACACTCAAACATTCCAGGCCAAGTAGCTCCTGGCCTTTTGACCTTTAACTGATCTCGCTGAAGAGGTCTATATTCCTAGTCTAGTATCTTTACCCTAGAGAATTAGTGTGACCTTGACTTTGCATAATGATGAGCACAGAGTTTCGATAGGGACTTTACATTGTTAAATTACTTTGACTGTAAATATCTTGCCTTGCTTTTTCTGGAGGCCCTCACCCTACTCTAAGCCCATGGTCCTGTCTCAAATATACTGTAAATTAAAAGTCACTCTGCTTCAGGACAAATCATGGGGTCCCACTGTGACAAGCTCTGAAGCCAGATTGCATGCATTTGACCTCCAATCTCTGCCATTTGCAAACTGCATGGCTTCAGATAAATTACATACACCTTTCTGTAAATCAGTAACACATCTGCAAAATGGTGATGAAAATAATAGTCTTTCTCATAGTTCTAAGATAAAAGATAATGTCACATAAATGACCATATTAATGATCACTTAAACTGGCACACTTTTGTGAGTGAACAGGGATGTTAATGATTTCATCAGGACAACAGGAATAAGCCAGGACTTTCCTGGAAAATCCAGGATGTATGGGGTTGCCCTGTCATGACCTAGCATGACGCCTGGCACCTTGTTAGAATGAGCTATTAAAGTATTATTAACATTGCCTGAAGGATTACTGTTAAAAATCTTCTGAGAATATTGCATTCTGCTCTATATTAATATTTTCAGAGTTTGCTAATTTGCATTTTTTTTTAAAATAATGGGAAAGGGAGTATGCTCCAGTGTATATGTTTAGGAGGGGCCCTTATCAGTGTTTCACTTATTTACACCAGAGAAAAGCAAGCATGGAGTGTAGCAAGGAGGCTCCTGATGTTCATTCCAATCCCCAGCCTTGTCTGATGATGACAGAGGATGATACAAGGCTGATCCCAAAGTAGCCACAGGACTAGAGCTTTACTTCAGGAAGTTGACAGTTGTTTTTATTTAGATTTTAAAAAATTAAAAACATTGTGTCAAAAGTCCAGCAAAAATAATTGGTAATAGGAGCAAAGAAATTCCAGACTCAGAAGTCCCATGAAGTCATCTCTATACCTCTTGCCAGCACAGGGTCTTTTAAAAACATGTTCTCAGGGTCCGGGCCAGCCCGTCATCAGCTGCCCCAAAGATGGGGCTTCCATCATTTCTTTGGCAAAACATCATCGAAGTTTGTCAGGCAAGGTCTTCTGACCTGGATTTCTTAGGTCAATATAATCCCAGTACTAGGAGATACCATATAAAGTTTCTGTTCAACGCAGTTTCTTAGCCAGCATTTGCTTCATTGGAGCTTATGCTGCTGGAAGCAGAATTTACACTGCAGAGCTCAAATTCCTTTACTTACCATCGAAATTATCTTGGTTTTCTAAATCTAAATTTAACAAAACCCACACTCTATACTTGGCAAGAGGACAGGACTTTGAACCCATGTGACATGAAAACAGTGGCATACATGAAGTTCTCATTTTATTGAAGAGTCTAATAAGGTTCCTTTTTTCCTGATAATAATATCAACAGGAAGAGCATTTGCATAGGGCCTCCCATTTACAGAGCAAGCCAAGATACATCATCTCACGGGCATTTTATTCTTTCGGTTCCACCAATTTACCACGCGGCAGGTCCAACCTCGTGCACGAAGCAGCCTAAAGAGGAAGGCCGGGCAGTACAGCCAGAGCATATTGTGGGCCCTCCTCTGATAGCGCAGGAAAAGCGTGGGACAGCTTCCGAGGAGATGAGTTCATATTCAGCCTGGGAAAGCTGCACGGCGGCCTTTCCTGCTGTTCTGCATGAAATGAGCCATGAGCAGCATGAAATCACTGACCACAGGTGTAGAGATTCGCAGTGACATAAATATCTTTGCTCTTGAACAGTTGGAGGAACGCTGTGGGAAGCTTTGCCACAAGTGCCTCCAGGCCAAGTCTGCCTTTATAACGAAACGGTTATTTAGACCACACTGATGCCAGAGAGCTTCATCACAACTCTCAATTAAAAGACACATGAAGAACAATTAGAGAATGACTAGGTGAATACTTACCGCAGGCTGTTCTAAAGAAAGAGCAAAAGAAAAACTATGAAGTACAAAACTGGTATGTTTGATCAAAATGCTGAAAATCTTCCATGTGTTAAAAAAAATAAAAACAAACAAAATTTACAGAGTCAAAGGCAAAATTGTAATCTGTATGACAAATTAACAATACAACTATGTAAAGTGTTTTAAAATTCTTTCATAAAGTGAGTTAAACTAATATGAAAATATGCAAAGGAAATGGATGGAAAATTTTTCACCAAAAATAGGGGAAAGTCTTAATATATATGAAATTCACTAATCATCAGAGATATGTAATTTAATGTACTATATATACCATGTTTGCCTGAGCTACACCATCTGGTTTCGATTTTCAACTCTCCTTCCATTTTATTTGGTTTCAGACCAAACTTTATTCTGTTTATTTATTTTTGCATCATCTTGTTCACTTTCTTACCAACATAAGCAGAATATAGTTGGATTTCTTAACTAATTTAGAAGTTACTGTTTTTTAATGTAAAAATGTATTCCAAGTTTATTGTCATAATTGGCATGATTGCCCTTAAGTTTTGCCATAAAATTTTCAGTTTCCCTTCATTCTCCAATTTCTTTTTGTTTCTATGTAGTCCATGTTTTGTTTACTTTTAATTACTATTGAAATTTAAAAGGTGGAAATCCCATAGCAATTATTTCACATAAAAATACACCCTAATTACTAATCATGATAATGATAGAGTATTAACAGAAAAAAAAAACCAACAGCAAAGAATATTAAATACAGTAACAGGTTTACCAAATTATAAGAATATTTTGTAGTCATGAAAATTTTTGTTTTTAAAATACCCACATGGAAAAAATTTCACAATGTAATAAAAACTTTAAAAAACTAGTACTGTATGGTCTCAGATGTATGTGTATTTTAAATGTGTACACATATATTGAACTCAGAAAAAAGACAGAACTAAATACATCAAAATGACAACACAGACTGTCATCATTTATGGGTAACTTTTCCTCTATTATCTTTTTTTTAATTTTACAAATTTTATGTAATGAATTCATAGGGTTTCTGTAATCCCAAAATGGCCACTAAAGTGAATTTTAACATACCACTTATCAATGAAATCTCTAAGCAATGAACTTCTCAGAAAGCAAAAACAATGGAAGCTCATCTAATGCCTTGTAGCAGATTATAGGAATTATTTAGAAGTCTGGAGACGCAGTTTACAGTGGATGGTCACAGGCCAACCCCTTTAAGAAGGTGGCTAGTTCCAGCCGCACAGTAAGCTCAATATTTGTGGATGGGCAAATGGATGGAATGGAACTTGACTTGCACCCTACCTAACTGTTTTTATATGCTAGCATAAAAGTCACAACCTTGAGATGACCTCTAGCCCATAGATATATACCAAGAGAACATAGAATGAAACACTCCAGCAGCTGATCTCTTAATTGTAAAAGTATTTGATATCTTGTTCTGAAGTCGATATTTAATGAGACTGTAGCAGTGAATGTACTTCCATCAGTTTCTATCACTTAATTTCAATTCTGTTGCTCTTTTATATTGAATTCAGTGCTCAGTTTCGTGTTTCATTTACAAAGCCATAATTTGATTTTGTTACTTTGGAGTTTATAATTCAATTTGTATCTATTGTTCAGCTCAGTGGAGTGAATTTGCATGGCAATCATAAATTAGAAATTATAAACTCAAAACACATTTGAAATTCGGCAGTCTTTATAAGGCTACAGTGAGTTTTAATGCCAAATCACTTGTCACTTTTCTTAATGAAATTGAATTTTTGCTACCAATATTTAACTATTTTCTACTGAATCCTTCCCAATTGATTATAAATGGAGAAAGAGAAAGGTTGAATTAAGTTGATTTATAGAGGAATGCTAATATTTTATATACCATTCTGTTATAACATTTAGATATAATGAAAACATATATCTTTTCCTTAAAGTTGCCTTAAAACTTGAGCATATTTTAAAAATAGGACAATCGTGGATAAAGCAATACAAATTGTTTAAAAGGAACAAGAAAAAATATTATTTAAATAGGCATTTAAAATAAATTGATTACCATTTGGTACTAAATTTGCCTCCAGTTTCCTGTAAGTAAATACAAATAAAGAAACATACTGAGTTACATAAAGATCAAAATAGTTAGAAAATATATCAGCAAACAGAAACTTTTTACTGGATCTCAATTTGAATGAAATTTTATTACATGGTTCCAATTATAAAAAATGTTGAGCATCAGTACACGATGTTTTCAACCACAGTTTTATCAAAGAAGAGTAAGTGACTGTATTTAAGTAAACAGTGTGTATAGATAGACCCACCTCCATACCAGGAACCTATATCCTAACTGTCATCTCTGATCTTCCTACTTATGGTACTCATGCAACTGTCTCATAGGCATCAAAATTTACCAAGTCCAAAACTGAACCACTGGCCCCTCAAACCCTGCTGATTCATCAGTGTTTTTGATTGCTCACAAACAGAAACTAATTCGCAGTCACCTTAGCAACTAGTATTTTGTTGGAAGGATCCTAAGGCAGCTTACAGAAACGGGAAAGCAGCTACTCTCCACTCCTTCCTACACCCCTCTGGGGAATGAAACTGGAAATTGAAAGCCTGCAAGAAGCCTGGCAGGACTTTCTCTCCAGCTCTCATCTGCTGCTCTCTGCTTGCCTGCTTCATTTCACTGCAGGCCGGCAACATCTGTGGCAAAGGACAGTTACCCCACAGATCCCTCTCCTAATTTTCCTATTGCTGCTATGGGTACTCTGTTCAGGGTTCCCCAAGGCTGAAATCATGGTATTTGCCCTGCTCTGACTAATCAGAGTTGGGAGTCCTCTTCCAAGGATGTTTAAAGGTTGTTAGCAGAATTTAGTTTCTTGGAGTTGTAAGCTAGGGTTTCCTGCTTTCTTGCTGGTTGTATGACTGAAGTCCCCACTTTCTTGCTAGCTGTTGGCCAGGGACACCTCTTAGCTCCTGGAGGCTACCTATAATTCCTTGCCATGTAGCCCTTCTGTAGGCCCCTTCATTCTTCCAGTTTCTGATTTCTGGAAGGGCCCAGTTCCTTTAAAGACTCGCCTGATTAACTCAGTCCCACCCAGGAAACATCCCATTTGATTAACTCAAAATCAAGAGATTTGAGACCTTAATTATATTGCAAAAATATCCCAATTTTATAATATAACATAGCCTAGTCAACCTAATTAAAGTATATTCACAGTCCTACTCACACTCAAGGGGTGTGGATTATACAGGAATAATCCATGGTGCAGGGGGTGGGTGGGAAGGAATCTCAGGGTCATCTTAGAACTTGGCCTACCACTTGCCAGGCATTTTGCTTCTATTAACTCACTTTTATACTCACAAAAATCTCATGATGGAAATGTTCTTAGTGCCCTTGTTTTACATTTGGGAAAACTGAGGCAGGCATCAGTGACTTGCCCAAGAATACACAACAGGCAAGTATCGGAGCCAGGGTATAATCCTAGGTCACATACGTCTGATTCCAGAGACTGTTAAGGAGAATTATTGATTTTGTGGGAACACATCTTCTTTTAATCATGCATTTATCAACCAACAAAGATTTATTAAGTGCCTCACTCTTCCTGGGACACTCAGCTGAAAAATTGTGATTATATAAATCCATACTAGATTCTTGTCCTCCAAAGCTCATAATCAAAATGGGATAAATCATATACAATGCAGTATTATTAACCATTGTCACCAGGTGGCTAAGAGTAGATCTTAAAAGTTCTCATCAAAATTTTTAAAAATTTTATAACTATATATGCTGACAGATGTTATTAGACTTACAGTGATTATTTGCAATGCAGACAAATATCAAATCATTGTTGTATACCTGAAACTAATGTTATATAGCAGTTATAGCTCAATAAAAAGATACAAATAAATAAAATAATCATGACTCCCCTAGATAGCAAACAAGATAGTGAATATATAAAAATGATACATTAGCCAAACAAGTGGTAGTGAATAAATCTAGACTATTATGAGCTAAGACAATTTGCAGAAAACTTCAGAAAGGAAATGGGACTTTGATTTAAGTGACTGGGATTTCATAAATCTTTAATGCTGGGGTGCTGGGGATTTGTACATGAATTTTTTTAAATATAGAAGGAAATTATTTTGGGGAACTTTTGTAACACATCAACATGTTATAACATGTTTACTAAATAAAGCATATAAGGTCTATAAGTTCAAATTCTTCTAGTACCTAAGAAACATAAGACCTGGAGAGAACATAGAGTGGAGATTCTTCATCTGAGACTTCTGGTCTCTAGAAGAATCTTTCTCAGTATGGTGTAGTCTTCATACACCAATGTCACTTAGGGTTTGTTAAAAATGCAGATTCTAAGTCCCTCCTCAATTGCATTCATTGACTATCTCAGGGAGTTGGTCTCAGGAATCCACTCTTTAAACAAACACCTGAGAAGATTGCTATTTCAACAACCGCTATCCTGGAGGATGCACACAGGCTGTGAGGTAGAGCGTAGCCTGAAGCAATGCACACCGTCTTGAACTTGTGCGCCTGTCTGCCTGGAGAGAGGCTCCATGGCTTCCATCCATCAGATTTTCAAAAAGGTCTGTGATCCAAAAATAAGGCTGAGAATCACTAGAATACAGGCAAGAAAGCTAAGATATTTTAAAGATAGAGAAACAGAATGCTTTCAGTGTTAAGGGGATGAGAACTGTCCAGCCCAGGATAAGAACACCAACCTGAGGGCAGATCTGATCATGCAGAGATGTTAAATGGATGTCAGTGCTGACCAAGAGCTTGCTGCCTCTACTGAACGTGGAAGAAAAATAACTATCATAAAACTGCAGCAGAAAGAATTGAGACAGGAAGTAAACACTTTTCCACACTAAAAATATGGGGAATACCCCAGAGGGTGGGAATAAACTAGATAATCACCCATCCAGAGAGTCAGACACACTAAAAGGTAGATTATTCAGGTCTGTCTGCTTTTTCAGAAAATACAATTATGCATTCTTGGTTGGTTTTATTATTACAGTAACCGCAATGGTCCCAATAAAGGAAGAGCCTTTATGGCATTTCAGGTATTTTGAATGTTTAGGCTTATTAAAAATTAAATTTTAAGTTAGTCCCTTAGGATGTTTTCTATGGCCTTCATTAATTATCCATCATCAAAGCAAAATGATCACTGCAACAATTCAGCGGATCAGTTAGTGATTTTTATAAAAGATGTGTTAGTATTTATTAGTTTCATGGATGCTCATTTAAAATGAAGAAAATTGTTTCACTTCCTCTTAATATTAGTTTATTTCTTTAATTTATTTTCAGAGAGCTCCAAACTTACAGAAAAGTCACAAGAATAGTATAAGGAATTCCTATATATCCTTTAGCCAAATTTACCAATCCATTTCTTTGCCATTTTTCATAATTATTTTTTGATCCATTTAAGAATAAGTTGGAAACATTTTGCTCCCTTGCCCTAAAGTACTTCGGTGTGTATTTTATAGGAATAAGTATATCCTCTTTCACACCACAGGACAAAATCAGGACATTTAACCATGATATTTATTTACTAATATTATTATTTATCCACATTTTAACTAAATGTCCATATTTAATAAATATGTCCAAATTTAATAAACAAATGTCCATATTTAAATTCCATCACTAGTTTTTTATATCAAGAATGACCCAAAGGAAACTTTATTTAAAAACTGGAAGAAAATTAAGAGGTCACAAAACATAATAAAAGAAACAAAAAGCTTTCCTCTTGGGGAAAAAAAAGATTGTGCTCTTTACCATTCTCTATCATTTTTACAGATTTCATTTTTTATCATGTCAGAGAAGCTCACAGTTTTCTGCAAGGTCTCTAGTTTTTCTTTCTAAAATCAGTTAACAGGAAATATTAAAATTTCTTAAACAGAAGTGTATGACACAGTAAGACAGATCTCTTTAAGCTGATCTGTACAGGAAAAACAAAATTAATGCCCAGGACTAGTGACAAAGTGCACCACTCACTTTCACGAAGTAGCATGTGTCTATCTGAGGGCAAAAAGCATTTAGCATAGAAAACAGCGATCAGAATTTATCTTGCACTTTGAAGATGCTCTTATAGTTCTTTCATGAATTTGCAGCTTAAAATCAATGACTAGAATCTACTGCTATTGTGTGGGTGAGGGGGATAAAAGGGTGCAAAAATTCTCAATAATAATATAAGTTGGCCATGGGGATGGTAATACAGCATAGAGAATATAGCCATTGATTCTGTAATATCTTTCTATGTTGACAGATAGTAACTGGACTAGTGGGGGTGAGGATTTAGTAATACAGGTAACTGTTGAACCATTGTGTTGTACACTTGAAACCAATATAAGATGGCATATCAATGATACTTCAATAAAAATAAAAATTCAGTAACTAGAAGCAAGAAAGAACTTCTGGACAGCCTCACCAGTTAACTTATTCCTGCTCCTCATACAGAATAGCATAATACTAACCTGAATGCATTCTCTATCTCAGTATATGCGCTTAACACATATGATATTAAATAAATGGGTAAAATTATTCAATTCAACAAAGGTTCAGAAGACTGAAATTTGAGAGACTGGATATAATCAGTCCAGACCTCTTTATTTTTTAATTGGAACATTCAGTTTCTAACCAGAGAACTTTAAATATCATGGCGTTAGCTGACAGAGTTAAGCCTGGTTTGGTAGTTCCAAAACTCCCATACCGTGGCTTAGTGTGCACCTAACTTCATAATTAGCTTAGAGAAATTATCACACTGCCTTTTAGACCACAAACAAGAGCTTGAAGAGTATTTACAGCCCTGAGTAGATAAGCCAAAGTTATTTACTTCTGGTTTTCAAGATGAAATTCTTTGGCAATTTTCTATACATCTCAAGTGAAAACTACTGAGTCAAGGAAAACTATCTTTTGGTCTCCATGAGAACACTGAGTCTTTTATTCACTCCTTCGGACACTGTGAACTTGAGTTTACTGATGGAAGCAGCAGCATGATGATAATCATTCTCTGTATATTAGCTTTCAGTTTATGAAAAAATGTAGCACACACGGTGCCGTGTGATCCTCTCACTTACTCCTGTAAGACAGAGGTTCTCAACACCTCCATTTTTGAATGACTCAGGTTTGCAATTCCTGAGCAAATCTGCACCCTTGTGACCACAGAGGTCACATCTTGAGAGGTAGCATGGCACAGTGGGAAGTGAGTGTGCTCTGGAGGCAGTCTCCTGGCTTACAGATCCTAGCACACTCATGTACTGCCTGTGCAATTTGGGGCAGGCTTCTGACTCTTCACTCAGCTTCACTTTCTACTCGTTCAGCCGCAACTACTCAGACCTGCTTTTTAGGGCTATTGTAAATATTAGAGATAATATGCAATGCTTGCCAAACAGTTGGTAGATTAGCTATTTTGGTACAGGACTGGATGACATTGACAAAATGTTCATAGTCAGCTTTCTCTTTTAGATCATTCTTTTTAAAGTGGCATCTTCAAAATCATTCTTCTCTTAGATAAAGGCATCTTTTGCTAACCAATGGTGCTTGATTTGTTTTCCACTTGGAAACGTGGGATAGAGAGCTGCTCTCTGGCATGATGAGAGTATCTATACCAACTGCTAAATAAACATCAGGAAGGTAAAAACAAACTGCTGCTAAACTCATGAAAAATGGCCCTTAGATTTATTTCCCAAAGAAATAACATTCATGGTAGAAAAAAAAATGAGTACTTTCTGAATCTATTGCACAAGGAGAAGAGAAGATTAAAATGTTGATAGTTTATCCCTGTAAGGTTTAGATACACTTAGCCACTAAACCTCATGAGCAAAGGACTCTATCTTCCAATCTCCTATAATCAAAGTGAAACCAGAGTAAAATCATGGGATGAACAGCCTTTTATTTCCATGTGTTTCCCCACCCTAACTTCCCAGTTCATGTCTAAGCATCCAGTGCCAAGTCCTTTTTATCTTTCCTTCAGTATCCTTTCCCATTGAGACCTCATCTCTGATGTTTCCTTAACACAAAAACATAAAAATCAGTAACAGTTTAGTGCTTTAACCCTCCTTTAGCCTTTGCATTTCAACAGAGGTCAAAGGTCAATATTCAATTGAAAACTTGAGCATAAGTTGTAAAAAAAAAAAGTCAGGCTTCTGAAGGAAAGGATACCATATTAGGAAGATGATTAGGATTTCTTGCAAAAATAGTCATGTTGTGTGATTGGTGCTGAGCCGTATCTTGGGCATTTTAGTTAATACAGGAAAAAAGAGAGCATCCATCGGACACACTTTTGGCTTATTCAAAATGAAAATCACACATCTGAGCCCCTTGGGAAAGAGAGTATTCTTCAATTTAATTACCTATTTTATCAAGTAAGATAAGAATAAAAATGAGAAAATCGGCACCTTTGTCTTCTAAAATGTTATTCCTGGTGCAAACTTTCAACTTTAATCCCTCAGACTTCACAAGATGTGTTTCTAGGGACTGTCCCACTGAATACTTGGCAGAGTCCTGGCAGACCAATATCATTATCATCCTTGTTTTGTGAAAGCTCAGAAAAGAAAGTAGTTAAGGTTGAATACGTCGTTATCAGCAGAGCTAAGGCTAGAATTAACATAACCTATTCAGTGGACTATTTACTGAGTGCCTATTGCAGCCAAGTCCCCTACCACCCAACCCTGCTGGGCTTTCCTCTTTATTATTGCAAGATTTCTTCTCTGGCCTTTGTATGGCAGAGGAAAAGGGGTCATGCAACCTTTCATTGCACTAATGTCAAGGGTTGACCAAGAGGGAGAGGGATTTGGCTCCTCCAGCTTGCCACCCCCACCCCTACTGGGTGAAGCCTCTGGCTGTATTCCCCAGGTTAGATTGCATGTTCCTAAAAGGAAGAAGACAAGAGCTCTTCTCTTCATCTAGAACTGTAAATTCTTCGGAGGCTTTTACCCATATCTTTTTTGAGCAGAAAAGTACTCTTGAAATTGGCCAAACTAACTAAAGGGATTGACAGTCAACCAACTAGAACATCTGATCACTTTCTTCCTAAATTTAAGTCCAGCACTAATTTTAACCATGATCCAAAAAAGTCTTGGTTCTCTGTGGCTCCTGTGCATACCAGAATCACATGAGGGAAAGCCAAGGCACCATTCTTCTGACTGCTTTGGCAGTACGTTGATCTTCTGTAAAGCATATCAGTCAAATAAATTAATCTTACATCTAGTTTGCCAAGCATTTCTTCATTGACCAGGAAATGGGATATTAGTCTTTTATATCAGTACAATGAATACTCATGTCTTTTCTGAGATTTTTCTACTTTGGACATGAGCAGCAGGGGCTCTATGATATATAGGTGTATTGAACTCCTGCAAAGTCCTCTGGGTCTTTTGGCAAAGGAGCACCCCTGCCATTTTTATTCTAAAGAATTGCATCCATAGGCCACAATCTGTCCACCATTCCCAAATCTAGCCAGATGGACTGTTAGTGGGTCTGTTCTAATTTGGGAACCATTCCAGTTCTGAAATAAAGTGCCTTAATAACTTTTTTCCATGTGTGTCAGCCATTGACTGAGGTTTTGGCCCACCACAAAGAGCAATTATGCAGCTTTTTCATTACTATCATTATCCATCTGTAAAACTTCCTGTCAATAAACTGTATTCTCTGCTGCTTGGTATCTTTTTTTAACCTAACCTCCTGAATATCATTCTACTCTGACTAAAGTAAATACAACAGAAGGGCTTGTATAGACTAATGGATGTAATGACTAGTGGATAGTGGAGAAGACTGTAAAAGAGTGGCACGAGATTTCCCCTGTCTTCTGCACTATCCCTCTCTTAGAGCTAAACCCTGCCAACACTGGTTATAAATCTCTTTGGGGTTTGTGGGTATAGCTATTTATTATAGAGCCTGCACCTGGTTTTAAATAAACTTAATCATAAAATATCTTCCCCATGACATCCCAAATATATAAAGAGCTTACACACCTCAACAAAAAGCAAATAATCCAATTAAAAAATGGGCAGAGGATTTGAACAGACACTTCTCCAATGAAGAAATTCAGATGGCAACAGGCACATGAAAAGATGCTCCACATTGCTAATCATAAGAGAAATGCAAATTAAAACCACAAAATATCACCTCACACCAGTTAGGCTGGCCACCACCCGAAAGACAAACAATAGCAAATGAAGGTGAGGATGTGGAGAAAAGAGCACCTTAATACACTGATGGTGGGAATGTAAATTAGTTCAACCATTGTGGAAAGCAATATGGAGGTTCCTCAAAAAACTCAAAATAGAAATAACATTTGACCCAGGAATTCCATTCCTAGGAATTTACCCTAAGAATGCAGGAGCCCAGTTTGAAAAAGACATATATACCCCTATGTTGATCACAGTGCTATTTACAATAGCCAAGAAATGGAAGCAACTTAAGTGTCCATCAGTAGATGAATGGATAAAGAAGATGTGGTACATATACACAATGGAATATTATTCAGCCATAAGAAGAAAACAAATCCTACCATTTGCAACAACATGGATGGAGCTAGAGGGTATTATGTTCAGTGAAATAAGCCAGGCAGAAAAAAGACAAGTATCAAATGATTTCACTCATCTGTGGAGCATAAGAACAAAGCAAAAACTAAAGGAACAGCAGCAGACTCACAGAACCCAAGAATGGGCTAACAGTTACCAAAGGGAAAGGGACTGCGGAGGGTGGGAAGGGAGGATAAGGGGAAAAAGGGGCATTACGATTAGCACACATAATGTAGGGGGAGGGGCACAGGGAAGGAGGTACAACACAGAGAAGACAAGTAGTGATTCTATAGCATCTTGCTGTGCTGATGGACAGTGACTGGAATGGGGAATGTGGTAGGGACTTGATAATGGGGGAAGTCTAGTAACTATAATGTTGCTCATGTAATTGTAGATTAATGATTCCAAAATAAAAAATATACATATCTTCCCCAAAATTGAGATGGAGTGAAGTTTTAAAGTAGTAAGAAGTTTATTTTATGACATTTTATTCACTCACACAGTTATGACAATTATTTCTGCACGACTATCTATAGAGAGTATTCAGTAGTGTTCTTATCAGCAAAACTCATACTCTTCTTACAGTTTGTGTAAGTTGTTTTTCCTTACTCTCATAAAGAATGGTATTTTTAATTTGGTGCGAATTTAAACCACATTCTGAGCTTTGTTGATATGCTCAGTATACTGAATATTCTTCAGCTTTAATTTAAAACCTTCTGTGATAATTCACTGTTGACGAGTTCATCATATTAAAAAAGTTCTGCTACACATTGAATTTTGATTAAGACTTTGGCCACCAAGTTTTTGGGTTGTTTCAATTATCCTAAAACTAGAGGTTTCTTTTTTGTTTGTTTTTAAGCTTCCAGTAACAGTGGCTTTCACAGTTGGTACTGTTGACATGGAAACCAATATAAAGAATGAAAAGAATAAAAGAAAGATTAAAATAAAGTAAATATAATTGTTGTTATGACCACATATATTCATAGACCCATGAAGTTCTGGAATTATTTTGAAGAGTATAAAAAATAAATTCAAGGAAAAGGAATATTTTTCATGTTGTCTCCCTCCAATTTGCTGATTTCTCTATCTTCCAAGATGGTTTGTGATTTTTCAGCTCTTTTGTGTAATATGTAAAGGTAATGTATGATTGAAGAAAATATTTTTGAAGTCACAGGGCATGCAAGGTAGACATATGGAACATCAAAGTTGATCATTTAGCATCGCATATCCCTGCCAATATGCAAAGACTTTAACAACAACTCAGCCTAGGTTCCCACACTCAGTAACTTCCATTCCACCATTGCCTAAAGCAAATTCTTCTTCCCAGAGTGAAGTCATATTCAGCATCCATATAGTGATATGTTGATGAATTACTAATTCAAATACATTAACTCTAATGAATTGAAAATGAAGTAATTAAAGAACTAACATCCTGTCCTTGACCACATCATGTTTTATAATTTAAGTAAAATATAAATGTAATAATACTTCAACTTTTACGTTCCACTGTGTTCTCTCCGGAGAGCCTTTTTTTCAGGCACCTCCAAGTAGCATTACAGCAAGCAGAGTTTCTCAATTCTAGCTTGCAGGGGAATCATCTGGAGGGTTTATAAAAACAGTGGTTGCTGGGCCTCACCAACAGAGTTTGGGGCTCAGTTGGTCTGGGGTGGGGTCAAAGAATTTGCATTTATAACACGTTCTCCAGTGGGGCTGCTGCAGCTGCTCCAAGGACGATACTCAGAGAACCACTGGCTTAAAGGACCACCCATCCTTCCAGGACTGGGTTTGCCATCTATCAGCCATTTTGAAAGTTCTAAAATGATCAAAGAATTAATTTCCCCCCCAGATTAATAGAAATAGAATTGACAAATAACACTGTGTAGGGCTAAGGTGTACAATGTGTGGATTAATGAGCAAAGAATTTATATAAAGATCTAAGAAAGAGTATTGATTGGAGATGATTCAAATAGCATCTAATATTACTTCCTGTTTCTAGAGATTCAGAGGTCTTTTCTGAGGTCGTACTGCTTTCCTCAATCAAAGAAGTTGACTACAAATACCTGTATGAATGGTCGCTGTCTGCTCTCTGGAACCTTGCTAATAGAGAACATGTGAAAGATTTTTAATGAATTTTAAAATGCACCACTTATGGATGATCTTAAGCACTTTTATGTAAAGGAAATTATGGGCCTCCTGTATAATATATTACATTAATCCAAATAAATGAAATTGAGCCCACTCTTTTGCGTGATATAGCATTAAAGTTAAAGGTGGGGAGAAAATCTATAGTTACATAATTTATGTAGCTTCTAGAATAAAAAAACTGGTCCACTTGCTGAATCCCCAAATAGGCCCAGCAGTCAAGAAGGGACTGAGGAGTATTCTCCACTGTCAGAAGAGCACATTTCTAACGTTTCTATTAAGAATCGGTCATAGCTTAAACTCAACAAAAATCTGAATACTTTGATTTATAAATTTACAACCTCTGTCTGCCACTGACTTCCTATGAGGATCACTTAACCTCTCAAACACTCTATTTTCTCAGTTGCATAATAAGAGACAATTATATTATTGACCTGTCCCATAATTACTTGAGAACAGGATTAATGGAAAAGAGCTCTTTTCAGAACTTAATTTTCTGGAATAAATAATGTCAATGTACTTATTAGTATATCTGTGCTCCATTTGGTTAACTAGTTTACCCAATAATCCATGCTGTAAAACATGAATAACTGACAGCAATGAAAAAAAGAACTCTCGTTTTACATATAGCAACATTTAAATAGTGAAGTTTGTGAGGTTTTTGCTATTGTAAGAGCAGTATAAATTAAACTGTTATCTCAACACAGAAGAAAATTTTGCCTTTATGTATATCAACATTAATTTTTTTAAAGATATTATTGATATACAATCTTAAGAAGGTTTCACACGAGCAACATTATGGTTTCAACATTCACCCATATTATCAAGTCCCCCCTCCACACACCGCATTGCAATCACTATCCATCAACACTAATTTTTTATTGTACTATCTTTCCAATTACTACACCAAGTATTTTAGAGTGGTGATCACTGACTTTACCACCTCTCCATTCATTCACTTATTGAACAAATATTTTAACACCTAGCATTCTATTTCAACGGTGGCTGGAACTGTGCCCTGATGTAACATTTCACAAAAAAGTTAGGTAAGTCCCAGACATAAAATGTCCAAACATGAAATTAAAAGAGATAAAGAAGACAAATGAACAGATAACCTGCATTTAGGGAATAAGTGATTTAAAAATAAATGAAAAATCATAATATCAAATAATGCAGCTCTTGTTCTTCAAATTGTTGCTTTACTTTGAAACTATATGAAATACATACTTATATCTTAATCAGATGTCTACTTGACACATTTCATTCATTAATCAATTCACCCATGCCTGCAATTGGCATTAAAATACATTAATTTTCCTATAATCACATTTCACACCGCCAGTGCCCACAGCTAGAGAACACCGCATTACTCCAGGAGAAATTAGAGACCAAGGTTTCCTAAAGAAACAAAGCCAAGCATTCCTGTTTCACAAAACCTCCATTAAAGTTAGTTAAATACTGTATCTCAGTTTCAGGCTGTCAGCAACTTGAGTGAGGGTAAATCAGATTTATTCAGGCCATGTGTTATGGAGTAAAATAGAACATTAGTGTTTGGAACTCTGACTTTAGGAATTTTTAGTGTAGATTTTCCTGTGTGTGTAATTTATTCTTTCGAGGCTAAATATGAGCAAGACATATTTCTAAATCTTTTCCCATGGAAATCTTTTAAAATTATAGTATATTTTCTAATAAAATAATTTTGATATATTTAAATGGAAATTATTGTTTTAGAGCTTATATCATAAAATTTTAAATTTCACAGCAATTTCCTCAACATTATTGTGTACTTTGGACTGTACACTGTGCAATGCTCTGGCGATGCAGAAAAGAGCAGCGGCTAGAGGTAGACCTGAAAGTGTTCAGGCTAGTGTCAATCCTTGTTAGTAGTGTACAAAATTTATTTAAACATAATAGACTAAATCTTTTGGGCTAATGAGAGGTATAGAGCATTACTGAGCAGTTTTAGTCTCTGAGGAAAAAAGACTAGTATTTCAGAGCGGTGGGCAATGTCGTCTTATACTCTGGAAACTCAAATAAGCCATTAATTACTATGCTTCTTGAATAAGCTTACTAAATTAAATTTAAAATGTTCACACTTTGAGGCAATGAGTAACAAAAATTTCAGCCCTGTAATTAAAACTGAGTAGGTCTGTTATCTCCAAAGATGCCTCAGCCTTAACCATTTTAATCCTGAATGTAGCATTTCCTTTCCCACTAAGGCAAACCTACTGAAGGAGCACAGAATTCTGGTGGGCTTCTGTTTAGTGAAGTGCTTCTGCTGTTTATGTTTACTTTTATAATCACTATGGGCCATTGTTTTGTCTCAGAAACTTATATACAATGTTTTGAAGCAGGAAAAATTTTGGATACTCTCTTTTAAGAATCATTCAGTTATTTTCTGAATAAGTCTACATATTTCAGTTGTCATCTGTAGTCAGAGATTTAAAAAAATATTTTTAACAAAAAATTTATTACTCAAATATCACAAATTATAAAACAGATTGTTACATTTTCAAATGATATTTTTATACATTTGCAGCATTTATAGTTTGAAAGTAATTAAAGATTAGAACTATAAAGATTGTTGGAATACCTTATAGATACACAATATTTACATATAAAATTTGAATATAAATCTATACTTTTTAATGAATAGTATATACTATATATTAACTTATAAAAATGTCATGTATATAAACTTTTATAAATATGGATTTATGTGTCTATTTTAGTACATAAAAATATAAGTAAATATGACATAGTATATATATATATATGTGTACGTGTATATATATATATATATATGTATATATATATCCTCTGAAATTCACTCATTTGCCAAGCTACCTATTTGACAGAGAAGTAAGAAGATATGTTACTGAGTGAATTTGAAATTCTGTTAAGTTTTAGAACTTTTTTGCATATAATCACTCCTTATAAAGAAAAATACATTTGATAATACAAACCTAAATTTGGGAGAGAGCAGTCCTGTAGGAAAAATAGATTTTTTTTCTGAAACCTATTTTATTTTGTTCCAGAGTTTTGTGCTCTTTGGAACAATTTAGTTCACCTTGTATCAAAAGAGCTAAACTAAGGCCACGTATTCTGGGAATGGAATAACCCAGAGCTAGAAAATTGGTATCTTATACTTGTTTGTAATCCTATACTGTCAAACATTGACTCTCTCTCTCTCCTTTTTAAAAAAATATCTTTTGTTGAAGATATTGAATAAATTTCTAAAGCTTTGTAGTTATGTTATAATAACTAACATCTTGTATTGAGAAACACATGAAATCATTTTATTTCTTTTTATAATAATTTGCTGTTTAAACTGTATGATCTTCCTGAATGGAATAAAATTTCATTTTACATTATTTTATATTCTCCAGAATATCTTGAAAGCCTTCTTATTCACACTCTTTATGACCATACTTAAATAACCATATATACAAACATAAGTGATTTAAAATATTCACTATAAATTGCAATTTAATATTTTCCTTTACCTTGTCTCTGAATCAGTATTGGTAATACTTTATCTTTTTGTTTCCCTTTCTTTACACTGTTCTAAGAGTGTATTGACCACTTATCTCTAAGGGACAATAACAGTGTGATTAATTGATACAAACAAAAGAATAAATGCCAACACGGACGGTGTCCCACCATGCTCTGCTGCTGTTTAGCAGTGTCATTCTGAGGAAAACTGCTTCATCACCCAGGGGCCAAGCTCCCTCACCTAAATAAACAAAAAATCCAGTTCACATAAATGGATACTATTGGCTTTTTCTGTATTTTATAGCACATGAATCCTTTTGGAATAGTGGTTTCTAATCTTTATATTGACTCCTCCTCAGAATAGCTCATTGAGAAATATCCATCATTTCTAATCACATTTCACCTGCTCTTGTTTAATTCCTATGTCTAAAAGTGGCAATAGAAGCAAAAGAGTGAATTCCAAATTTACTCATTTTTTTCCACTTGGATTAAGCACTGATTTCCCCACACACAATAATTCTTTTCCAAAGAGCACTCAGTCTCTTTTAAATTAATATGAAAATGTCTCTAAAATACATAAAGAACATTAACCAAAAAAAGAAAATTTGAAGCTATTACTGAAATATTCTATAGTCAAAGAATTAATCAGTGAATGGAAGCCATACACATTTTGCAATGCATATAGAGAAGTATTCTAGATGTAATAAAGACGTTTCTCAGAATGCTAGAAAAAGGAAAGGAAAAAGAAGAGGAAGGAGGGAAAATTTAAGGATTAACACTGATTGACTATCTAAATCCTAACTTGTTTTTAAACTTTGAAGTTGACAAATTTACTAGACTAAAATCTCCAGCCTCGATCTCAATGAGGACACTGCTGTACTGAAGGGAAAGCTTGCCACCCAGCAACCTGGATCCTTTAGCTTGGTGTTTGGCATACACACTATAACCTACCCTATCATCTGCTCTTAGCCTTAACTTGAAAGTCTCTCTGCCTTTATGGGATAGTTATTTCATGTTGTTAGTCTGAACATAGTTCTGAGAAGTCCAATCAGGTACCTTTGGAGATAGCTTACAAGTCTGTAGTGGCCTGGCAACTTCTGTTAAACTAAATCCAGATTCTTTAAGAAATTTAAATAATTGGAGCAAAGTACAGCAGAGAGTTAGTGTTAAAATGTCATGTTTTTCATTATTTCTTGAATTGGTCAAATAGAAAGATAGGAGTGTCTGTAACAGGAAAAAGATTGGAATGCGTGATTTCTAAAAGATTATTACAAAATTACAAGAAAAGATTACCATTTACTAAGTCTCAAGATTTGAGATTAATATTTGACCATAAGACTTTCTCAGTAATGATAATTATATGAACATCTATGAAATACTTGCTAGTATTCAGGCATTTCTCTAGGTAAATTGCATGCATTAATTCCTTGAATTCTCTAAACAACACTGTAAGTTACATGCACTCCTGCAAGTGTCAGTCTCTCCATCTTTAAAAATAAAAGTCTACTATAAATATTTACCATTTTTTTTAAAGATGGAGAGACTGACACTTGGGGAAGTGATAAGACTTGCCCTAAATATTTTAGTTTCATAGTAGAAACCAATAGAGATACAAAACTCACTTTAAGGCATACTTTATTATGAGTGCCTTTGGAATCAACAGTCTGAAAAAAGATTATGGAGTCTCATCAGCTACTTAGGTACAAAGGATTAAAGATACAAGTATTTATAAAAATTATATACAGCTTTGCACAGTGGCAGTATCGTAGCCAATGAGGTTTATCCGAGGCGCGATTATTGCTAATTGAAAAAAAAAAATTATATACACACATACATCATTTTCATTTGTACTTATTTTGTTTCCTAGTATAATATTTTGATAATTCTATGTGATCAATGGCATATGTAAGCTCCTTGTGAGAAGAGAACACAATCAGCAAGTTTATGGAATTTGGAACTAAATTTGCTTACTTAACCCTCAAAAGCATTTTTCTCCTCAGGCTGAAATAAAATTCATAAATAAAATATATGAGATATAACCTCATCATTTGATTATAACTTGGAAGATAAAATTATAAATATACATACAAAAAAACAAATTAGAAAAAAATAGACCAAAAATATTGGAGGCGGTTGTGATGGGGTAGTGGGACTCTAGCCAATTTTCTTTTTCACTCTACATATACTTTGCATTTTATTTAATGAGTGGTTGTGACCTCTCTGATAAAAAATGTTTAAGGATGGAAATAGGAAATGTAATTATAGAGTGCTATTATCAGAGAGTCTTAGAGTTATAAATATATTATCTAGAACAAATATAAAACGTGGCCATTCATTATAGGAATTTCTAGGCCAGTAACACATATTTGTTGGATTTGGGATCTTAAAATCTCACTACATCAAAAGGAAACCTACCTCTTTTTCAAAATATTAGATATTGGAACTAGATACTAGATTTTTAATACTTACTAGAAACTTCTTTATATTGACCTAATTTTTGCTTCACTATTGTGGTTTAGATTTTAAAATAGGGGAATCATCTTTAGGTTTAAAAAATAATCAAAGGGAATGTTTTCTTATTTACTTTTGAGTGTTGCTTTATCCAAGACACACTGCTGAACACTAATTGGGACTCACTAAGACCAACAGAGTGTGAGTCCTGTCCTCAAAGAGCCCCCAGTCTAGTTGAAGACATGGGACATATATTTGAATAAATGTGGGGAAAAAAATCGAAGACAGAGGGATAGACTTGACTCATTGGTTCACTTAGGAAACATGACTGAAGGCCTAGTAGATGATGAGAAGATGGTGGTCAGCAAGACACCATCTCTGCCTTAGATAACATCGCAGTCCAGTAGAGGAGCTAGGTAAGAAATCCAGGGATTCTGAGACAAAGGTCCTCCTTTATCCATCCCTTTATCTCTAGTTTATTTTTAAAGCTTTCACTAAGCACCCTCTGGACAGCCACCAATAAAAATATAGTGAAGGCTACAGAAGCATATCAAAATAGTGTTTATGGAGGAATGGAGCATGTGGAATAGAGCAGGCAATTGGATTTGAAACTATTTAAAAAGAAAATTCAAAAGTAATTCCTCTAGATTTTAAGTGGTAAGAAAAGAAATAAATTAGAAACCTGATTAAGCCAGGATTAATGGATAATGTATTCTTGAGCATTCATTTCAACAAATAACTTATAAATTATTATGTTCTATTACATTTCAAAGAGATCAGTATTGTGAATCAAGATTTTTAGTAATGCTAATTTAAAACGTTAACATTAATAATGTAGTAGTGGAGTCATCTCAGTTTTCTTAACCTATTTTATATGAACAAAGAAACAGAATAAGCTAATAAATTTAATTATGCTCCATCCTTTGGTTTTTGCTCCAAATGGTTTGCACATTGCATAAGAGAACACACTTTTGACAAATTTTGTTGATATTTTACTACTAGACTTTTTTCTTAATCATTTGCATCTTCCTAAAATTATATTGATGATAGGTATTAGTTTTCATTTAGGCTAATTCATGTTAACCTAATCAGATAGTTAAGGCAATATAAAGGTTCTATATAATGTGACAACAAAATTTATGAAACTTAAATTTACAGAATAAGTAAAACCAAGGAAAGGTTTGGTATGTATGAGTGAAGATGGGAAATCTTTAAAGTCTATAACTTTAAAAAGGTTTTTATATAAGATTCTAAAACACATAGGAGACTATGTGTAGCAGTTAATGAGTAAAACTCACTATTCAGTTAGCATGGTTTAAACTTTTTAGTGAAAAAATTAACATGCTCATTATCTAACAGTTAAATAAAAAATAAACGTATTTTTTCTCTCAATTCTCCAATTCAACTTCCACTGTAAATAATTTCTTTTGTATCCTTCTGGATACTTCTCTGTGAAATGAAAATATATGTTTATTAGAAACACAAATGGGATCAAACTATGAACACTTAATTTTTTTAACTTTGTACATCCTGAGGTTCTTTCTATATCATCCCATAGAGATTGATCTCACTCTTTAATAATTCATGTTCTATTGTGTTATGAAAAATAACTATTCTATAGTTTCCAAACTTCTGCTTTTTCAAAGACTGCTGCAACCACCTTTGTGTGCTCTACACATACTAATGTGACTCTAGTACAAATTTCTAGAACTAGTTGGGTTAACTTTTTATTGTTATTACCCTAAAACACATAGTGTCCCTTCACTCCTACCAACAATTCAAAAATAACGGATACTACCAACATAGGTAAGAAGACATTTTTAGTCTTTGCCAAAAACAGGAGAAAGTTCTTCACATTAATTTGCATTTATTTACTATGAATGGGGTTAATTTCTTATTAATGGAGTTAAATACTTCTTTAATTATGAGTGGAGTTTTTTCATATTTAAAGTGGTTATTTGTATTTTATTTTTATTGAGTGTTTCCTCTTATTTTTTGTTTTTAATAAGGATTTTAGACAATTTTCGGTCATATATGTTGTATTTTTCAGTTCCAGATGTATGTTTTGCTGTTTGTGCATAGGTTTGTGTAGATGGTATTGTAAAGAAATTTTAAATTTCTGTATTGTCAGAATTATCAGTCTTGTCTTTTATGCCTGAGTTTGATATGCTTGTAGGGCTTTTCTGTTCCATAATCATAAAGTATTCATATTTTTATCTGTTTTTAATGTTTCATGTTTTTAGTTTATTTTATCCATCTAAAATTTATTTAGGTATAGGGAATGAAGAAAAAAACTCATTCTTTTCCCAAATGGCTTTATAGTCGTTCCAGCACCATTTATTAAGCAATCCATTTTTTTCCCTACTAATATAAAGTGCCACCTTTACCCCATCATAAATTTGCATGGGGAGTTCGACTTATTTCCGGATTTTCTGTATAGTTATATTGAACTAATCTCTTTTAAAGTTTTCCTTGGGTCAATATTTTATTCAACAAGATTTCCTTATCTTGGATAGAAAATATATCCTTGTTAGCTATGAGATAGAAAGTAATCCTAAGGGGTCAATGAGTCAGGCTGCCTTCATAATAACCACACACAAAGAAGTGTGTGTGTGTGTGTGTGTGTGTGTGTGTGTGTGTGTGTATGTTTAGTATCTTAAATCCTTAACGTTCGAGTAGCTTGGATGTAATAATAACTTAGTTTTCTTTTCTTCCTATATAGTTTCATCACTCTTACTTCTTAGTCATGTAATCCTTTAAGAATTTTAAGATGGCAGCATTGTTATGAATTATTATGCTATATTTAAAAGGTCTTTTCCAAAAGCAGAAATAATAAAAATTTAGGTATACTAATCATTCATAGTTTATAACATATAACTATTGATTCTTCCCTACTATGTAAAGAGATATAATTATTAATGTCATCTAAGTTTTATAGGATGGATATCTGTGCCAGAGATACAAGTCATTAGCCCAGGCTACATGGCTAGCAAATAACAAAAACATCTCAAAGCAAACTCAGATCTTTTGACAGTAACCCACAGCTCTTTCCAGTATTTCAAACTTCCTAAGGTTAGAAGCACTTTCAGAGTTTGGACTTAGTGCCTGGCACTACAATAGGTCTTGCATAATAGAAAAAAAAATCTTCAATTCTGACTCCCTGTGTTAAAATGGAGTCGCCTCAGAAGTTGTATAGATTAGCAGAGGCCAAACTGTGAAATAGTGGCTTGACACCCTCTTGTCAACTTTAGAGTATCCTCTTCTCAAACAGCAGCCATTTCATACTCACATGGTTCTAATGGCCAAAAGCACCCCTATGTTCTACCCAAGCCTGTCCTCCTTGGACTTATTCTCATGCTCCGAACCACAATTCCTTTTCACTTTCAATGCTACGAACTTACAACTCAGCAACCTAAAGTTGTCTCCTAAAAACCTAGAGGAACTTAAGAGTGATACAACATAATTCTCTCCTCTAGGCCATTTATACTTTATGAAGGACTTCTAATAATTGGTTATTACATTCTTATTACAAAAAAGAAATATATCATCTCTTTTGGAAAATAAGTATCATTATGAGAAAACTCACCTATCATTCTATGAAAGGATAATCTTAATCTTTGCATAATAGAACAAGAAGAAAGGGCCTTTAAGTAGAAAGACTTGGGTTCTAGTCCTTTCTTTAGCATTTCCACATTGGGTAATAATGACAGATTCCTTGGGCTCCTAGTCCTGTATGATAGCCTTTATACACATGGTAAAGCATGGGCACATTCCACACGCTGTGTGACTGGAGCATTTCAGCAGATATATTTTCCTAAATTATAGCATTTGCTGTCCCCAGTAAGTGTTCTTGTGAGGTACAATTGAGATCATGTATGTAGAAATCAACTGCAAAATATGATGAAGCATAATATTAAAAAATTCAGAATAATGCATTCTCAGGGATGCTAATCTTTGGGTAAGTCCTTTCTGGTCTCCATTGGTATGAGAGATCTACTCTTGGCATGTAAAGAGATTGAGACTACCACAAACAAATGTGCTAATTATACCACCAAGCTTTGGGCCTTTAAAATAAAAATTATATCATAACATATAATAACAGAGAAGGTTTCCATCTCTGCCCTTGTGCTAAGATTAACCAAAGTTTGTTCTCATTATGGTGAAAGTGGGCATAACTACCCTAAAATAGGTTCTCTTTGTCTTGGCCACACTGGAACTTAATGATTTTTTTATTAAGGTATCATTGATATATACTCCTATGAAGATTTCACAAGAAAAACAATGTAATCACTACATTCACCCATATTATCGAGTCCCCCCGCATACCCCATTGCAGTGACCATCCAGTCACAGAGTCAATACTTGTATTCTCTGTGCTACACTGTCTTCCCTGTGATGCACCCCACACCATGTGAACTAATCATAATACCCCTCAATCTCCTTCTCTGTCCCTCCCTCACCCCTCCCCTTGTTAACCGCTAGTCCCTTCTTGGAGTCTGTAAGTCTGCCGCTATTTTGTGGAACTTACTGATTTTTTCATTGGAATAGTATCACAGCAGAAATAAGTAACTCAGTTGGTAAACAAAGTGGAGCACCTTACATCTATAGGATGTCAGTATCATTTTCCCTGCTTCCAATGCAAGTGAAATCTCTCATGCCTGAGATTCAGAGACTAAAACAAGAAGCTGGCCTTGTGGGTAGAGGTCGAGAACAATTTGATAAGGCCCTTGGTCTCAAAATGTATTAAAGATGAGATCATATAAAAGATTAGGATGAAGTTTCCTGAGCTGTTATAAGAACTAGAGAATGTCAAGTTTCAAGGGACCTTAGACATCAGCTAATAAAGTCCTTTCATTTTATAGACGGGAATCTAGAGTAGTATTTTGATTAGCCTAAAGTGGTGTGGACAAAACCAGGACAAAAATATGGATAAGTAATATCACTTGAATACTAATATCTGTAACTCCAGTAATTATTAGCATTGTCTAAGTTTCCTTCTAAGTTTAGTTTAGTTACAAACACTGCTTATAGGGCACTCCCAAAATGCTATCTCCATCTGCACAGGGTACAGAACTCGTTGATATATATGGATTATATATTTAAAGGAAGCTTTCCATGGAGAAGAAAGAGAGATAGGAATGCTGTGACCCTACTGTTTTTTCACTCTCCCTCTCCCCTTATTTCTTGAATTTGAAAAGTCTTTGCTCACTTGCCTCTGGGATGTCTAAGGCCACATGCCTTAACACTGATGTCCTCAGGACATGCCATGTCATTGCCCATTCCTGTCTTCCTAATCTCTCTGTGCCTCATTTTTTTTTCAGTCTGTAAAACGGCATGACCTACCCCATCCAGAACTGTGAGAATTAAATGAGACAACATATGTAAAGCACTTTGAACATTAATACATAGTAAATGTTAATAATATTAGCTGTTATTATCACCATTGTTTTCATTATTTCCTAAATCCTTTCTTCAAACAGTGTCAGTGAGATACCATTTTTTTAAGGAAGTAAGTCTATTCATAGAGCACAAGGAAAAATCTGGCTGAAGAGCCTGTACATATTATTTGAGATTATTTTTAAAAGCCATTTTCAGAGCAGAATAATTTTGAGATACTATTGAAGACTGTTCTTTATAATTATGACAGAAGTTGGTGTCAAAGATAGCAGGTATATGAACAGAACTTTTTTTAATGTTAAAAATTTTAAAGTTGTTTATGAAAGGAAAAAATTTTACTAGGAATATTCAAGAACCATTCCATAAGTCTGTGAATCTCTTCTAATCTTATTGTACAAAGGAAGAAAGGTTATTATCTTAATTCTATAAGCTTTCTAATGACTTTCTACTTGTCTGACTGCAACTGGGCTCTCTTGCTGACTTACTAGGCTTTATAGAAGCTACATTCTTTAATTACAGTTTATTCTCAAAGAGAAATAGAATACGCCCAGGTCACAATTAAAATAAGTGTCTATATATTGAATGCTTATTGCATTAGATGTTTTATAGATCCAACCTCCTTGGAGTTCATGTGAACACTGCAAGGCAGGCATTACAACGCCCATTTTTCAAATGAGAAAATGGAGCCTTAGAGAGACTGACTGACTTTCCCAAGGTCACACAGCTCATAAATGCCATAGTGGGGACCTCAAACCTAGGTCTGTCATCTCACAATGCCATACGGAAAGTTTAAAAAGTTTTATTGAAAAAACAACATTCTAGAATATATTGTCTTTTAAAAAAGAGATAAATATTAAGATTAAAACATGAAAACTCAGATGAATGGGAATAAAACAAATTTCTTTTTAAACCAGCTGTTTTGCAAGAAACCAGTGGTTCTGTATTGCAGTATTCAAGTGTCCCAGCAAATAAAAACGTATTATTTTATTTAGTAGATGTTAAGACTTTTTTTCTTTCATTTTAACATTTATTAACATGAATGATTAGCTTGATCTTCCTAGACAGTAATATTTGTCAGATCCTCCATGGAGCACTTGAGGCTTCTAATTGTCCTTTGGGATGACGCATACCCCAAGTTCCTCTGAAGCCAGTATTGCTTTAAGACCATTGCAGAAGCACAGGGCGGAAGGGGTCTGGATTCACACGCAGGTGAGGGCCAGGTCTCTAGGCTTTCCTGGGCATGCAGGGCATTATGGAAGAGCAGCTGCCTCCTGCAGCGGCTCTGTCTGGCTTTGGGAATGTCCACCCCTCTGGAGGATGTTAACGATCTCTCCGGCCTTCATGGGGCCTCTGGTGTGCCTTAAATATGTTGATTGATCCATAGCAGGTTCTACTGCCTTCTTGATTACCTGCTAGTTCCTCAGTACAGTAATCACACGTTGGAAGGAAAGTGGTTATCATAAATTATGTCAGTGTTTCCATTTACCAAGACAAAAAAAGGTCAGAGTGCTATTTAGAACCAGATCATTTGCTGTGGGATCATAGGATACTCTAGCATGTGTAAGGGGCAGATGCAGCTAGGATGCATGGAGCTCTTTAAAAACTGCTGAAGAGCCTCTTCCACTCTGAGTGTTACTTTTCAATTAGACTTTTCAGATTGTCTGTATATGTCATAGTAATTCATACTATAAAAATAATTATCTTAAATATTTTAGGATCTCCAGCTGGATTTAATTATGAGGGTACCCCTGTGTTAGACCCATCAAATCATTGTCAATTCAACATAAATTTCACAAAAAGTCCCATGCTACATATATTTTTGAGGCTCTGAATCAATTTTATAACAAATTATTGTGCCACAAAACAAGAGAAATGCTTTTCTAAAATGAGGGTACCATTGTGAGGTACTGGAAAAATGAAAATGTGGACTATAGAATCAGAAAAACAGGTTTGAATTTAGGCTCTGCCTCTTTACTAAATGGAAAACTTTGAATAAGTCTCTTAATCTGTCTGGATTGATTACCCTGAAAAACTATTTTGAAGTCCAAGTAGATCAATGTGTAATTACCATACTGAGGAACTAGGCAGGTAATCATGCAGTTTCTTCCTCAATGAAATGAAGATGCCATCTGCCACACATGGTGGTTGTGGAGGTAATACCAAGCCACCAACAATTTTGACTTTACAATGGTTACCAGTACCCTACAACTCCATCCCCAGTCTCACTCCATTCCCCTCCCACTGGGAAGCAACTTCTATGTGTCATTCCTAAATTTCTAGCTATCTCCATTTTCCAGTCACCTGTGTTTGTGTCCCTAAGCAATACATATCCATTTTTTTCACCTTGAATATTTTTACATTTATCTTTCTGTTCTCACATCCTCCATAAAGTCTTTCCCAATTCTCCAGTCCCCAGGCTCCCTGACTGTCTCTGCCTCTATGATTGCTCTTTCCCAACCTACTCTCCAAATAGATTCTGTCACTTTCCCAATTAATACTCTAGAGGTTCTCTAGTTCTCTTGGGCCAGGCTTAGAGATGAAGGATTTGATGTAACATATGCAAACTTCAGTGTCATTCCTAGCTTTTCTTAAAAGACTGACTAAAGGAGCTTTAATTAAAAGTTCCCTTCAGAAAGCCTTGTTGCTTCTTCACGGACGCCTCTCTGGCACACTAGGGAAAGGTGGGGTCATCACAGAACTATCCCAGAGAAGCCTTCTGTCAGTGAAAGATGACCCCACCTTAGTATTTCCTAGAGTCCTTTCCTGCCAAGGCTAAGTTCCTCATGTTACTCCAAACCAGGAAATGTTGATCTACTTGGACTTCAAAAATAGTTTTTCAGAGAAGACACATGTTTATATCATCAGTGTAAATGATTTAAGGTATTTACTACTCTATCCTGAGTTCCACTCTAATCAGTGAAATAATATAAATGCCTTTGCTCACAGTAGGGAAATTTATAGGGGAAAAAAAATCTCAAAAACCTTCAGAAAAGTTTAAGATATAGTTATTCATAAAATCATCCTGAAAATCTCTTCTAGAGTCAACAAATAGTTCAAGTATTCAAATATAATGCTAAATATGATTATAGAGAAGTTTTAGATCAAACTAGTGATGTAACCAAACTGTATTTTTATGTATTCAGCTATAAAAATCCACAATTTGAAATTAGAATTAATATTACCAATTTTACCATAGAGATTTTTCAGTTTTGTATTTAAAATTTCATGATATTTTGATATCATATATAAGTTATTTTATACTCAGTCCTTACTCAGGGACATAGTCTACAAATGCAACACTGCTCTTGGAACAAATAAGACTCACTTGATGGAATCATTTCCATGGAAATAAACTGGGAACTTCAGTATTTGGCAGAAAGCTAATCTCTAAATGTACATATTCCAAATGTGGTTTCGGCCAAAATCTTTAGAAAGAAAATAAAGCTAGTTTTTGCTTTGAAAGCAGTTGATCTCCAAAGTTTTAAAATGATTCTAAATTGGAATTTTTTGCTGAGTTGTCTTGAAAGTTTTTTCATTTTCTTTTGTTTTTGTCATATGTACTACAAGGTCCAAAAGGATGTAGGGCATCTGTTTATTTATGTGGTATGAGATTAGGAAACCTGTTAGATTTTAAGAACCACATTAGGATCTTCTTCCAAGATAACAGTATCATATTTCTATAACTTGAGTCTCAGAGTTGCCCGCAAACTCTTGAGAGAATGGCTCCCCCAAAATTAGATTTTCAGTAATGAGCAAGCTCAGACCTCATTTCCTGTCGTGAAACCAATGTTGTTGGGGGCAAGAGATTTTGGGAAAGGAATTTTACCTTGCAATCTTACTGGTCCCTCTCTGCCCTTACCTTGCAATCTAACGGATCCCTCTCTGCCAGCATGGCACCACTGGGCCTGGCTCTCAGCCACAGGTCTCTCAAAGGCAGAGTACAAACACAAAACTTCATTCTTTCTCACTAAAACCAGATCACATTTCAAGTGAACACATTCAGTCTAATTTGCTGAAGGTCATTTTTATCTTACCTGGGCAGATGGGTTGGTGGCTCTGAGAATGTAAACTGATGCCCACTTACCTGGAGTAGATCTTCATTGTGGTTCAGCCCCACAGCATGGGATGTTCTGTGATGTCATGGCTCATTTCTGCCACACAGGATTTTTAACATAGATGCTGGATTTTCTATAATCAAGAAAGAAGCATCATATAATGTTCTTAAAATTTTCTAAAAATAACTATTTCCCTCATTTAAGAATCATTTTGTTTTTAAAAATTAAAAATCATACCAGATGCTTCCTGACAGAGAAGTTCCATTTTCCTCTTGTCTCGCTAAATGCCTCACCTCAGGGTTTCAGCTCCAGGCAAGTTCCCTCTGGATTCGGTGAGACTGAGAAATGATAATGGAACATTCTTGGGGTGAAAGGGTTTATACCCAGCTTTATTCTGGTGGCAGGTCAAGGGCTAGAATCCCTCTACCTCCAGAGGGCAAGTCTGCACACAGCAAACCGGTCTCTGCCTCCAGAACTCCCCACCGCCTCACAGCCCCATAGCACTGGGTGGAGCTCTTTATACAGAGTCAGTAATAAACCACTGCCCCAACGTGTGCAAGCCTGTGCCTGCAACCACTGCACGTGCGCAGTGGGCGGCAGATGAGGGCCAGGTGAGAATCCTGCCCAGGGAACTTCCATTTTCTCTACACCTGTCTTCTCTATTTCTCTTCAGGTAGATGTCTCAGGGAAAATGAAAGACAAGAGTAAAACAGAGCTAAAAGTTCATTTCATATCTAGCCAGACTTCCTCCCAGGAACTTAAAGAGATGTGTCCTTACCAACAACACCTGGGTCACACCCAGTGAATCAAAACCTTGATTGAGAGGCCAGGAATCCAGTGTGCTTTGAAAGTTCCCCAGGATTCTAATATACATCCTGGACTGAGAAGCTCTAGAACTTCTTTTCAATCATGAGATAATACTGAATACCTCTGTGTCCCTAGCTTGTACTTGTTACTGCATATTACCTGTGTGACTTTTAATATTGTCTATACTGTTTTCATATCTGTAGAGGGGAATGGTGAGGGGTGACAACTGCTCTATTTTTTTTAGATAAAGGTATCATTGATATATAATCTTATGAAGATGTCACATGAGCAACATTGTGGTTACTATATTTCCCCCTATTATCAAGTCCTCCCCACAAACCCCATAACAGTCACTGTCCATCAGTGTAGTAAGATGCTATAGAGTCACTACTTGTCTTCTCTGTGCTATACTGTGTTCGCCATGACCCCCCCACATTATGTGTGCTAATCGTAATACCCATTATTCCCCTTTCCCCTCCCTTCCCACCCACCCTCCTCCAACCCTCCCCTTTGGTAACTGCTAGTCCCTTCTTGGATGCTGTGAATCTGCTGCTGTTTTGTTCCTTCAGTTTTTGCTTTGTTGTTCTACTCTACAGATGAGTGAAATCATTTGGTACTTGTCTTTCTCCGCCTGGCTTATTTCACTGAGCTCTATTTCTTTTTTTCATCATAAAGACCACAAACAAAAACATTTACTTTCCACATAGCAATTCATTCCGTTTGGAGGCATTGTAAATGTCCATCAGTGTGGTTATGATGATCAATAATATCATTTACACTCATTTACTCTGTCAGAATTAAAGCCCCCAAGGCATTTAGTTAAAGGCTATTATATTATTTGTAAATTTTTCATTCATTCATTCAACAAATATCTACTGGGTACACTTCATGATATTCCCTTATTTGGAATGCCTAAGCACAGAATCAGAGATCCCAGCACTTGGAGGAATCTAGTCCAATTGTCCCAGTTAGAAGATGGAAAAACCAAGACCCAGAGGGTATTGTGACTTATTCAAGACTAGTTATACCAGACTAACTGTGGATAAAGTAAAGGTTTCTATGGCCATGATTCTCACCTGGCCCTGGTTGGCTAGCTCACTACACATATGTGGGCAATACATTACTATTGACTCTATATAAATTGCTCTTCCAAGTGCCCTGGGCTGCACAGCTGCAAGAGAGCAGAGAATGGAGTGGCGGCAGTGCTGAGAACAGAGACTGAGCCAGCTACGGGGGCAGAGGCCCAGAGGCAGAGACCAGCTTGCTGCCTGCAGACTTGCTCTGAGTGGACGGGATTCTTGTGACTGACCTGCCACCATGGGAATAAAGTTCGGTATAACCCTTTCAACCTAACAACATCCCATTGTCGTTCCTTAATCTCATTGAAATCATAGTGAAATTGCCTGGGCTGAATCCCATTGGCAAGACACTAACACATCTAGTTAGTGACAGAGCTAGAAATAGACCCAAATATTCTTCTTTAATCTTTTACCTGAGGCCCTTGAGCCCTATTTTATTAGTTATATCTGTTGTTGCATAATAAATTAGTAGCTTAAAACAACAATAATCATTTATTATCTCCCACTGTTTCTTTGGACCAGGAATTTAGACAGGGCATAACAGGAACAGCTTGACTTTGTTCTTTGATGTCAGGGCCTTCAGCTGGAAGACTTACAGGTAGGAGCTAGAATCATCTGCAGGCTTTTCCATCACATGTGAGGTACTTGATGCTCAGACTATCAGTCAGAACACCCATACTTGGCCCTTCCATGAGTTATGGACTGGGCATCCTTAAACACGGTGGCTGGGTACCCAGGGCAAGTGTCTGAAAAAGGAAGAGCCCAGGAGAAACTATCAGCTGTTAGAGCTGAGCGAATGAGGAGTCACTTCTACCATGTTCTGAAGGTCAAGGTAGTTACTAAAAAGTATGCCCAGATTCAAGAGAGAATGTAGACCCACCTATTGATGAAGAAGTGTCCATATCACATTGAAAGGAGATCATGTGGGATAAGACATGTATTGGAGCTGTCATCCTTGGGAGAATACACTCTGCCACAAGTCAGAGCTTATTTATGAGAGCCTGGTACAAGTTGAAAACTATGTCCATCAATTTTTTATATAAATGTATCAAGACAGCACAATTCCACCAAGAATACATTCCTGAAAATCCTAAAGTCAATCATGCTTTAAAAATACACACACACATGAAATACACCCTCTGCATTTAATGTTCCAATTTTATGTTCTATCTTCATGCTGGCTTATTAAAGCTGCACAATGATGGCAGTAAGGGCCTTAAAAAAATGAACAGTAATTTTTTTTCTTTAGTATTTTCCATAGTGTTTGGAAAGTAAGAGATTTTACTCCTATTTTATGGACCTTCAAGAAGTAAGAAAAAATTGTGATATTTTTGGGCAACTGAATGGAGTAAGGCAACTGAAAGTCTCCTAGGACCTAGAACTTTCCCCTCCCAAATACATATTTCACAACCTATTTTCTTCTCTGTATCCTTATAGAGAATGGAGCTCTGAAAGGGAATGGCTTGTGCCTTTATCACTCACAGTTGCACTTCTATACCAGCACAGTCCCTGGCACAATAGGTATACATGTTGATATGTACATATGATATAATATAGTGTTAATATAGTAACTGTCAATATAATAAAATGTCAATATATATACTGAACCATTTTATCTCCTTTCAGAAACATTGTGGGGTATATGTATGCTGAGAAATATCAATAGACTTCTTTTCACTATCACTGTAATTTTTTCCTTCTGTTTATTCATGGGCGAAAGGTAGAATTTTATTGGCTTTATTTCTAATATGGATAAGCAGTTTCATAGCCCAGACTCACTAGAGATTTACTATATAAAGTCATATTAGAAAATATCTCATTATTTTAGAATATTAAAGAATATACATCTTGAACGTATGTCTGATGACAGACAGAAATTATTGACAAACTTTAAACCCAATTAAGATATTATTTTCTGCTGTGAATAGTTCAAAAAAACCCCCAAAGTTAAAACATTTAAAATCATATGTTTCATAATGGAAAACCTTGGTTTTACTTTTCATTTTTAAAACTTACTATATTGACTTCTTGTTTTGGAAAAAGTTTGTTTTTGTCAGCATTTCTAGTGTGACATAGTAGAGCAAATATCAACATAATTTAGTAGATTCAAACTGTTTCACCATGCGATTGCCAATTTGGCTACTGACAGATGGGGCCCTCTGTTATTTTCTTATTTAGGAACCAGTTCTCTTAAATACATGCATAAAGATAGCACTAGAAAACAAAATGAAAAATCTCTCTAATCCTTTAAATTTAATGTCAAAGTTAATTGGTTACGTAGGTCCCAAAGAAAGAACATCCTTCTTAGTTCATTCTTCCTAACTACTAAATATATAAATGGTCCTTGTTTTCTCAATTTTCAAATTTTTATCAATTGATTTGAGAAATTATTTTCAAAATATTTTGAGAATGTAAAACAGTCTTTGAATTAAACATGTAACTGGGACATAAGCCTTGATTCAAGCATCATTAATAACTCTAAAGGAAGCCACAACTGAAGTCTTTTAAAACTAACTAGAATTCTAAAATATATCCTAAAGAAGTACATGTATAACATTTTCTTGATATTATAACATTATTAAAAGAAATTCTGAAAGACTGATACACTACTCAATCCTAACAATTATGTTATATCCTATAAAAATGAAAATTTTGGATCATAGCACATGTTTCTTATCACCTATTTATCAGAGTGATCTATTCTCTAATTATGATGCATCTAAAAATTTAAAGACCTGTTTGGGAAAATATCTAGTGTTGTTAATCTGCAAATGAAGGTCACAAGCTTTTTTAGGTGGTTTATGAACTTTTTCCTTGTAGCATCCATGTTTATGATATTTGTCTATAATCACTGTCCCCACTTTCATTCTTTGCATGAACTAATAACATATTTTTTTCTGTGAACTCCAAAAAAGAATATGTATGTAATGAGTACACATTTGTGTACAAGCACATGCAGTGGAAAGGCATACATAAAAGGATGGGACAAGTGACTTGTAAATTCCTTTGCCCCTCAAGTCACTTATAAACTGAAAATGTGAGAACCATATATTTATATACTACTTAATTCCTAGTTTGCCTGAAATTGCACTTAATTGATTCAATCCCTTCTGGCACCTATTTCAGCATACCATAACTGCTGGTTACTAAAAAGTATGCCCAGATTCAAGAGAGAATGTAGACCCACCTATTGATGAAGAAGTGTCCATATCACATTGAAAGGAGATCATGTGGGATAAGACATGTATTGGAGCTGTCATCCTTGGGAGAATATTCCCCCAATATTCCCCAAATATTCCTGATTTGTAGTAAGTCTACCTCTTACTTCTCCAGTGCTTCCTGATTGGTGAGTGCACAGGCACATTAGTCATGTGGACAGGGAGAGGTAGAAAAGTCCTAGCCAGTTTTTTCTGTCCTCAGTACCTAGTTTATTTATTTTTGAGCTAGATAGCAGAAAAGAGGGGTCCAAATTCCCATTTTCAACCCAGAACTATATAAATTAAAATTAGAAAGACATTACTGCATACTCCCTAAGTACATGGACTGTAGTATCTTAGAGATCTGTTATTGAATCCCAGCTCTGCCACTTTCTCACCTACAAACCTTCCCCCTTAGGGTTATTGAGAGAAGTAGTTTAGGTGCTGAGAGTAAAGACCTCAAGCATCGCTCTAGGCACGTGGCCATTGCACACATATAAGTCACTATGAGGGCTGCACTCTGCCTGGGATACACTTAAACTGAATTTTCCTTTCAAACAGGGTTGATTAAGAAGATTTCAAGGATTCTACTCACTAGACCTACCATTCAACTATTTATAGGCAGGACTTTCATTTTGTTTATAGCTTCCTGAGAGTGTACCCAGTAAACAGTAACTGCCATCATCCTGTTCCCACTCAGGTACTCTCTCATTGTGGTTTTGATTTTCATTTCCCTCATAATTAGTGATGCTCAGCACCTACCATGCATTTATTGGACATTGGTATCTTCTCAGGAGACATTTCTATTCAAGTCCTTGCCCATTTTTAATGTAGGGCTTTTTTTTATTGTTGAAGGTTTTGTTTGCTTTTGACAGTAGCACATATAACACCTGTCTCTTCCTGAGAATGTTGTGATAAAAAAAATACCATTTCAAGAAATGACATGGGTGTAATTTACATAGAGTTGCCATCTGACATTTTTTGTCAAAGATATAACCTAAACTTAGTTATTGAATATTTTGAACATTTACCTGCCTTATGTCTTAAAACTTTAAGGATGTGGTAGACATAGAGTCTGTTTTATGTGTCTGCCAAGATGGCAGATCACAGATTTCACAAATAGGGGGAGAAAGAAAACGATGTCGCTGAATAGAGGAAATAATATGTGGTTAGAGAGTTCCTGCTGGCATTCTCTGAGGACCAGAAATCGCTGAGTGTTAATACTATAACTATGTTATGGTATGTCATTTTGTAGTCAGACTTTACCTTTATTTCCAGCACAGATGTTGCAAATTTTAACTGTTTTTAGCTACATTTAAATAATATACAGTGATAGTGTATATTAGGGAAAGCAAATATGAAATGTAAGTAAAAATTTGTTTTTTTCCCCTCCTGCCGGGAGCTTCTAAAGAAACAAAACAGTGGTAAGAAGTAAAATGGGTAATTTGTGCAGTTTTCTATACCACTGAATGTGTTTTCTGCTTTTGTTTGTTTATTGGGAGTTATTTTTATGGGTGTATTGTGACTACTCTTCACTGGCCACCGGGATTCATTTCCTTTTATAGCTTAGTAATTACATTTGTGAAATATATTTTTAACACCTAATCACTATCAAGGCACTCTCAAGAGATATAATTAGAAAGATCGTCAGACATTCTGTCTTAAATGTATTGCTAATTTAGTACTTTTTTTTATTGCAACTTGTTCTTGGTATCACGAATGAAGCTCTAATCATAGAGGATGATCCTTGCTGACACGGTGCTCCCACCTGGTTCAAGTGCCTTTTAATTCGTGGAGATTCCTTATTGAGGATTATTGTCAACTGGGTATACTAGTTTAATTCCTAGTTTGCCTGAAATTTGCACTTAATTGATTCAATCCCTTTGACCAAAAGACACACTGAAAGCAGGGCCAAATGAAAAGGGTGAGATGAGTGGGTCTTCCTCCTCCCTTCTTCCAGCTTTCTTATTCTGTGCTCCAAAGCTGCACCACAGGGAACATTCCTATTAGCAACACCTAATAAAACCGAAAACACAAGCAAGTTAGTTTATTTGGTCTCTTCTACATTCTAAGATCAATTCCTGTATATTGCAAAAATTAGAAAATGCAGATAGGCAAAAGAACACCACCTGCAATCCCACCTCCAGGAGAGGTTTTAGTACCAGCTTTGCCACTTAATCTGCTGTGAAAACTTGTATGATTTGTGTGTGTGTGTGTGTGTATGAGTGTGTGTGTGTGTTTCCAATGATTCACTTTCTCCTTCCTTAGAAAAGGACTATTCATTCCTGGTACACTTGCTGCGACTTGCTTAGGTCCACAGGATGTGAGTAGTTGTGTCTAACCACATCTAAGCAAAGCTTGAAATGCCATTTTGCGATCAGACCCCTTTGGTATGACCACTTCCTGCCATCGTCCAGACCAGTGGTGCTCCTTCAGCAGTGGTCCCAGAAAGAAAATCATGTGGAACAGATCCACAGAGGGAGGAGCTTCAGCTGTCCCATAGCTACTTTAAAACAAAAAACAAATATCTATACTTTTAAGCCACTGAGAATTGAGGTTTACTTGTTACACAACAGATCTGATTGATATTTTACCTTACCCCTCTAAGACTCAGTTTCCACAGCTACAACATTACAACACTAATAGTGCCCCCATAGAAAGGTAAGTAAATGATTAATGCAGATGATATGTTGATTGTGCCTGCTGCATGGTGAGAACTCAAAAAATTTTTATTATATTCTTCAAGCCTTTTTTCTGTGCACATAGAAATGTGTATTTATAAAAATGAGATTATATGTTCATTCAATTTGTAGTCCTTTTTAAAAGTAAAAATCTAACTATGAACATCTGTCTAGGTAATTAAATATTCTAACACAATTTTTAATGGCTGCATAGTATTCCAAAGTATAACTGTACCGAAGTTTATTAACAAATTCATCATTTTGAGCATTTAGATTACTTTCAAATTCCACTACAGCAAACAACATTATAATGAATATTTATATAGGCAAATTTGGGCCAATTTATGATTATATCCTGAGAAAAATATCCTTGATTAGAACGTCTGGATATTTTAAGAATTTTGACACATCCTGGAAAATAGTTTACAACTTACAAACTTACGCAGTTAATAAAACCAAACTTGCCAGAAGATAATTATGTATCTCTATTATTATAATGCCTATATTTAAAATTTCTTGGCAAAACCCCATCAAGAAATTATCTTAAAATGCATCACCCTTTAGGCTGCAGTATTTTTTCCTGCTTTCATTAAATTATTCTAGCCAAAAAAAGGACATATTCTGACTTGTTCTCTAAGTATTGAATATTTATGTTGATATATGGAACAATGTGCTGTCTGAGAATGATATTATCATTGCTCTTTGGGGTGCTATAGCATTTTGTATCTTTGATAATATTATATGAGAACAGCAAAGCACATTTTGTCATAGTACTGAAACTTATGACAGTTATGTTGCTTCATTTTTCAAGAAACATATAGTTTTAATTAAAAACAACTTTAAAGACATTTCTGAATGATTGTGACAAATACTCTAGCCTAAAATATAAGTGAAGGAAAACAGTTCCTAGTTCATGTTTCCAATTGTGCTATTGATTTTGTTTCCTTTTTAATAAATATTGCCAGCCAGTGGCATCATATGGTCTCTGTGTGTACTGGTGAGTGGGATGGGTGAAGTAGTGCACTTTGTAGTGATATTTGCTACGCTTTTCAAGTGTTGAATTTGTTATATACCCAGGGCTCAATGAAAAGCATCTCTGTTTGAGGGAGGCAAACTATAACTGAACTGCAATTAAAACAGTTGTATGAACTCTGAACATCCAAGGCATTTAGCAAAGTGGTAATGGATGCCAATATGAAGATGTTACTCCTAAAATTATTGCTTTTTTTATATTTGAACATCTATTTAAGTTGTTGTTGTTTTAATGAACATTCAAAATTTTTTCAATATTTCTCTTGCCAATGCTTAATTAAGCTAACTCTTAAGCAGTAGTTGATATGGACCAGCTGAAAACATTTGGCTGGCTCTCTTTCCCACAGTTCTTTGGCTTAGGAGAGCCTTGGGATCAGGGTCTGTGAACATTAGTCTCACTATTCATATTGGGTTAAGAAGATTCTTGATGAATTGAGTATTTTGGTTTTGATGTTAATTACATTTGATTGTAGACACTGCATTTGCTTCTGATAAAGGGAGAAAAATACAGTGCTGCATTTTAAAATTACATATTGTAGAAATATTGAAGCAGTAAATCAAAGTGTATTAGATGTAATCTAGCCCAGTATTCACCTAGGTGGCCAATTCTAGAATTAGCACAATTCCTCCGAGAGCAACTTTGAAACTGATAATTGCTTTAATAGAATTAAGTAAGGGGGGAAATCTGAATGATTTACATTGTCTTTAAGCAATAATAATTCCAAAGTATGACATTAGTTTACATGTATGATTTAGATAAAAATCAATATAGTCAATACAGCTGATCTTAGAAAATAATATTTGTCTAATTTTTTTAAATGAGTTGCCATAAATCTCTTAATGCTTTTTTAGATTTGCTCCTTATTGGAAGTTTTTGGTAGTTATAATGGGTTGCTAATAAAAACTAAAAATCCTCATTGTTCTGTAACCCTTTAACAAGGAATGTTCATGAAGAGATTCTGAAGGGAAGTACATTGTCATTACCTGGAATTGATAATAAAAAATATATAAAAATTAGAATCTATAAAATCAAGTAAAAGAGCTATTAGTCAATGATTAAAGAATGAAAGGGTGAACTACATTCAACATATTTAACAATTTTCAAATAGAATGTTGTCAATCTGAAAGACAATAAATCTTTACCAAACTCCTGTACTATTTTTCAAGGAAAAATTTTACATACTTTGTAAAGCATAGACCAATTAAAAAAGGAGAATCATTGACAACTTATTTTTAACCTATCATTACTTAATACTGATTTTAAATGTATGTGTTTCTAGAATCAGTGTGACATATGAAAATAGCATAGTTTTAAAGAACTGTTTTCAAATTGTTGCCCCTCATTGATTGTGGGAATTTAGCAAAGTCACTTAAAAGCTGTGAAACTTGTTTCTTTTGTACAAAGTGAAAATAATGTTTATTTGCTTTTGGTGTGAGGATAATGTTATATAGAGAATTACCTGGCTTTTAGTACGCACTCAGTTCTTTTTAGTTTAATTCCTTCTTTTCCCATCAGTTGCCGTCCAAAAAATAGTCCATTTTAATTATGTTTTAATTTGGCTAAACATCACATATATACATATATTCTTGTATATCAATAAACCCAGATAACACATAGGTTTTCTTGATAAACATTAGGGTCCAACTATATCTTTCTAAAGAATATCAGAACTTTCCTGAGCCTAAATCCTTAAGTTCAAGGGTGTATGTATTTCAGTCCTGCATCTGAGAACAGAGACTGCGGGAAGAGCTCTGTTACCTATGAGCTCCCTGCCAGCAGTTCGTTCAGGTCCCAGGAAGACCTGCCCATTAGCAACAGCAGAGAAGCAGTGAACTTGTATCGGAGGTAACTTACTCATATTGGTTGGAGAAGCTGTTGCCAGTCAAGCTTCTTTTAGAGAAGAGTCATAGGTCCTAGTCAAGAAAACTCTTGGTCAGCTCAGTTATTTCAGTTCCATTCATGGGCTTTGCATGAAGTCTACCTCTTACTTCTCCAGTGCTTCCTTTGCTACTACCACTAAATGCAAAAGACAGGGGAGGTATAAGGAGATGTGAGTGGCATGTGGTCAGATATTGGGAAAATATGACTGGGGATTGATATGGACTGAGGCTACCTAGATGCCCCCAGACATACCCTGGATTCACCGAACTTTGTGCACTTCTCTGTTATCATCCCGTCCATATCCCAAAACCAAATCACATTTGTTAAGTTTACCTCTTTGGTGTTCCTAATCAAATTTATGATTGGCTAAGTCTTGTTGTACATACCATCACTTCTTTATGTACTTAATTATTTTTAAAAGAACTGTCACAGTGAGCCATATGCAAGTTCCTCACAAGGACCAAGTTTAATTTTACTGGTTGTAAAATGTTGACTTCACCTGAAATAATAAATTGCCACATTGAAATTAATTTAAAAATTATCATTTTAGATAAAAGCCCCCTAGATTAGAGCCTTGAATATTAGCTGTTAGGTGAATAGTGGAAAACAACCGCTATGATGAAAATTATTTGCATCATCATGGCTGACAGCGATCCAGCTTTGTCAGCCAACCCTAATGTCAGTAATCCCGCTTAATCTCTCTGTTTTTCAAAGGAATCTAGTTTACTTTACAGAACCTTTTGAACTGCTTACACAGCCATGCAAACAGGATAATTTCCAAGACACTCAAATTTCAGGGAAATAGATCCCTACATAATTTAATAGGAAGGAGAGGAAAGTTTTGTAATGATTAAATTACATTGGATGCTGTTTTTCTCTATTAATAAATATATGCTACTGAAATTGGAAATCCAGGGGGAAGTTTCCCCCTTGTAAGGTTCTAGGTGAAATATGTGTGCAATCCCAGAATGGTGAGGGCACTGGGAAACGTGTAAATAAGGGGGTGCACAAGGGTAGCTCCCTCTCAGTGCTTAAGGACTCATAAGAGCAAGAAGTGTATTTGACTCAGTAAATATTCGATGAGTGAATTTATAAACACTATAAGTACCCTCTCCCTCCTTCCACCCCACTGCCATTTCTGCAAACACACACACAGACATGCATGTCTCATGAACAGCAAGGTTATGGGAGAAAGGTGGGAAGTGGAGAACTCCAGGGCTGGCGTACAGCTGTCAGCACTGGTTCACAATGCCTGTGGTTGAACAGCCAGCAATTGTTCAGACTGATGTATATTTAAGTAGCAACAATTGTTAAATATTTTGAATAACACCACATGCTAATCCTTTACTTAACCCATTTGATTCAGGTTTAAGCACCTTCTATCCTAGGATATCCTTGAAATCAGAACCAAACAGAAGGTGATTAAGAGAAATCAAAGCGGTAAAGAGGATGAGCTGCAGTCATGGGGTTGTTTTATCCTGACTAGACCAGGCCTTAGAAGCTTCACTGGCAGAAGTTGAAGCTGCCAGGCTTTGATGCAACACACTGTAGTCAATGCAAGTGCCCTCTAGTTTGGGAATCTATAGATAACAGAAGTTATGTCCAGAAAGGTGCTGTGATGTGCTAAAGAGTCATGTGGCACGCTGGACTGTGAAAGCAGTGCACTTGGAGTTTCTTCAATATATTCAATGTTTCCTGCATCATCTTGGCTCCTGCGGGCCCTGTAGACTGGATTATTTTTCTTCCAACCTCTCACATATTGAAGTTAAACTTTATCTTGAGATGGTATTAAAACACATGTAATGAGTGCATGATGTATTTTTATTTAAATTGATTTGAACCAAACAGTTTCTATCTCCCCTTTCCCCATCATGGCTGTTTATGAGAGATCCAGCACTAGAAAGTATCCATGAAGTTACATGCCCTGTCCTCAAATTAGTTTTAATTAGTCAAATTTTATCTAACTACCCATTAATAATATCCACTTGAGTAATGGCACACCTTTGAACTGCACATTATTCTGAACCATTTCTCCAAGATCTCTCCATTCATTAATGTTGCCTGACTAACTGCTTAGAGGCAGTCTATGTGTTTCATTCAATAAATGCTTATTGAGCACTTACTATGTCAGGTCATTGATGTGAGTCAAAGAAAAAGTCTTAAATTTTTTTTTTTACTATGACATCATTTTTACTCTGCTTTACTTCTCTCCTAGGTTATTCCTTTCAAATTGTGTGACAACCTGTTCACCAAAAACAATTCCCCAATACAGAGAGTGCCAGTTTTTACCAACTAGACTTGAGGCCTGGATTTAGACGGGCATTTTAATCTCATGATAAGGGAAGAAAAGCATTCCATTTTGCTTGATGTGGCAACATAAATTGGGTTTTTGACCACATTATGCCTCGGCAACTTAGTTCCTCTACAATGAAGAATACTTTTCTAATAGGTTATAGGACCAAAGGGTTGTCCAAGCAGTAGGCATGGCTAAGAAAACAAACCAGCATACACTGTGGTTTCACAAAATGCACTTACCTGCTCACTCAGGTCATACCTACAGAAACGTGTTCAATAGAGCTGTCTTCAAAAGAAATGCCAAATTGGAAACAAATTCTAGGCTTTGGGTGACAAAAGGCCACAGCCCTTTTTAGAAAAGCAATGCTTGCCTCTTCTCTTTCCTATTCTTTGCCCATACCCCTCACCCCACTCTTCGTTCTCAGAGCCAGGTTACGAGAGGAGAGATTCTTGACAAATAATGCTCCAAAGGAGCTATTGCCTCGGAGATGCCTTTGAGAGCTTTGGGCTTTGTACCAACACTGGGGAATATTTAAGACCTCAGAAATTCCACTTTTGCTCCATGGAGAAGAAAAAAAGAAATTTTTAAGTAAAAGGGCAGCTCTTTCTCATGACTTGCAGGCTTAATTAACTACAGTGGGCTAGGAATTGCCATTGAGCCAAGAGAATATTTTCCAAAGTATATTCTGCAGATGGTAAATAATTGTTATCATAAAAATATTTTTTCATGGTCAAACAGGCTTGGAGGGTGAAGAGTTAAAGTCAAACCAGCACTTTTGATAAAGAAACATTAAATACTTTTAAGTGCTAATGTCTATGGTGAATCCCTAAGAGGAATATAGGAAATGCTTAATTTCTAAACTTTGTGGGCCATGGAAACTTTATTTTATGCTGCATCTCTTGGGATTACTGCTATTCTATGGAATACACTTTTGTAAATGCTGATCTATGAGAATAGTCACATTATTTTCAGACATTGACATTTCATATTCTTTCCACACAAAAATAAAATAAAAATAATGTAACTTTCTTTTTCAAGGAAATTTGTTCTCCATAAATGAGTAGTAGTCTATTTAATCATCATCATTGAATTAGCGATTTAGAACTCTGTTTACTCACGGTGGTGATTTCTACCCACCAACTCACCCCAGCTACACGGGGATACCTTTTTCTAGACAGATGAGCAATGAATGCTCATGTATGGATTCAGAGCAGTGCAAGAGTCTTTGGTCCCACCCGGGGACTGGACCACTGTCCGTGGATGCATTATTTCCGTGTTCTAAATCAGGCTCCACAATCCAGTTTGGGGACTCCACATTTATCTGGCTTATATATGGGGCTCCCACAAGAGCATCTGATTAAAAAAGTGGTTAAAAGACATCTTGGAAACCACTGCCCGAAGTAACTAGACAACTGAGATCTAGGGAAATCAATAAGCTTCGAATTTGAGAGTGTTCTATTCAAGGATGATATGAGTAAGGAGTCTTTCTGTAGGTAAGAAACTGATATAGAGGTGAAGCTCCCTGCCTAAATTAAAGCAATAATAGAAGCAGGAGCAGGATCTAGAATCTCCTGGCTCCACAATTAGAGGCCTTTGGGAAAAGAATGATGCTTCCTGACTTACCAAACTCTGACTCTAAATCATCCCTTAAACTAAGCAACTAACATTTACTATGTTCTAGATTCTTCTAGGTTCTAGGGTTACAAGATTGAACAAAGTCCCTTCTGTAAAGAAGAAACAGGGGGGAAACAAGAAGCAGGTGAACAATCTGATATCAAAGTCAAGCTTTGTTCCGGTCTTCTCTGAGTCATCTTCCTGGTATACCAGATAACTGGTCACAGTTCCTCTGCCTCACCTGTTCCCATTTCACATGCAAAGTTGCATTTTTATCCTCATTAGCTGCTGTTTGCCTAATTTTGTTCTTTCCTACATGGGCTAAGGTTTAACACTCTAAGCCTTATGTCAACACTATTTTCTCAAGGCCACTGAGTTCTGAACACTGCCTATTAAAGTTCTGTATTAGTCTTTCCCTAGATTCCACCTTGAAGTCTATCCATCCTTTGATCATTCATTCAATGTACATGAGGAATCTGTTGCAGTTAAAATAATGCAAGAGTATTAAAAATTGTAAATCTTTTCAGTTAATAGGAATAAATAAGGAAAGGAATGTTTTTTGGTTAAACCCCTCTGTCATTTACAAATGTTCATTCTAATATCTATTTCCATGCTATTTTCATTCACCTTAGTTGTTCATGGTACAATTGTAAAAGCAGTGGATGGGGCTTTGAAACCATGGGACCCCCTGCCCTTTCCTACAGCAAGATGACTGTGCAGCCCATTCACTGGAAGGAAGATAAGTCTCCCACTGCCTCTAATTCTCCTCATTGTAATGATACTATTGAGTCAAACCTAGCCACTTACTCTTTAGAGATATCAAATGACATCAAATATATGACATAGATGGAATAAGCCAATTAACTGCCTAATTGCCCCAGATTCACTTTCATAGAGAAACTGGCTTCTCACTGTGCTTAGCTCTCATATTTAAAATTAATGAGCAGGACTTTCACGTGAAGAAGAGATCTGGCTTTTAATTCTGACACCTGTAATGTTCCACACATCCTGCTTTTCTCAGAGTCAAAATCCCAGGACCGTCACAAGCAGCAGACCTTTTGAAATTCAATGTATATCTATGATTTCCTTCTAAAAAAGCAGGCTCTGGTTAAGTAAGGAAAGGTTTTTCAATTTCACAAGAATGTACACATTTCAAAAGTCCTGCCCGTCATACCAGGAAATAAGTCTCATCCAGTACAGGTATTAACATTCCCAATTAAGGCGGAAGACAAATTAAAAGCCCCTCTTCTTCCACTTACTTCCCCTTCCTGAATTCCTTCATTATCTGTCCCTGTACTCAAGCTAGAAATCTAAAAGACAACTTTAACTTTCCTGTCTTTATTTTCTCCATGAGCATATTGGTGCTTGCTGCTTCTAGAGGGCCCTATATTGTATTCCTAGGCAAGGGTGTTATATATTTACGTAAAGTTTGTAGGGACTCACAGAAGGAGGATACAATCACACTCATTTTAGAATAGAAAATGGGTTGGAGAGATCAAGACTTGAAGCAGGAAAACTAGTAGTAATATTGTTTCTAGAGTCTTTCTTTCCTGAGAAAGATGGAGAACTACACTTAGGTGATGGAGAGGTGTGGACTTTTTGAGAAGATACCAAATGCAGACAGAATCAGAGTCTTGGAGACTAGATGTTGGGCATCAGGAAGTAGGTGGAATCAAGGATCCCTAGTTTCTCATTTGGACAATTCATGGATTTGAATTGTGCAAGTCACTGACATGGAAATGCAAGGAATTGGAGAGAACAAATTATATTTTCAGATTTGTTACTGTGGTGGTGTAGAGAATACAGTTGTAAAAAAAATTCACAGAGTTCTATGCTTCATTTAATTCATTAGTCCACAAACCGCCATCATTATCAATAATCATCATCATGTGTAAGTGACTGTGTGAAGTGCAAGAGATATATAGGAAATAAGTCTCATCCAGTACAGGTATTAACATTCCCAATTAAGGGGGAAGACAAATTAAAAGCCCCTCTTCTTCCACTAAACATGGTTCTCATCTGAAAGGGGGCCAGCATCAGGTAAGGTAGTTAGATTGTAGATATACATAGATGAAAATGTATAGCTGGCTCCCAAAATGCTAAAAAGGTGGTTTGGGTATAAATTTCCTAGCCACTCAAAACCTTATTTTCACTTCCTGAAAAGCTCTAAGCTCAAGTTAAATTAAACTATTGTATTCCTTTATTCTTTAATTACACTCAAATTTTCTTATCTTCATAGTTGTTTTTATTTGCTTCCTCTGCCCATAGGTCTCTGCTCTTCAAAATCCCATTCTGTTTCAAGTTATGTGTCAAAATACAAATCCTGGTCTGGTCCCCCCAGTCAGAAATTATCTCTGTCTTTTATGAGGCTCTGCATTGGTACTATTTTACTGAACATTTTACCTGGTCTATATTATAATTATTTTAGCACATATCTTATATCACCTTACAAATTCCATATCCCTGCCCCCATGTTCAGTTTCTTGTAATGGAACCAAACCAGATCTCATCCAGCTCACCCATATTTACATCCCTTGCAGTACCTTAGCAATTAATACATGCATGTATGTGTTTTTAACTTACTAGTGGACTTGAGCTAAGTCAGAGCAATAAATAATAATCAGTATATGACATTTGAAAATCATACTTTACATTATCAATTTCCTTTCATACTGATATGTAAATTGAATACAACTTACTCTTCTGGGGACATGGTATATTAGGCACATGGTGTAGAAACTAACTCACGCCTAGCAGAATATGAAGTGTAAGACAGAAGATGCAATCGCAATGATTCACCCCTAGATGAAATACAGTTTTCATAAATCCCACTGATGAAAAGAAATACATATTTTTTCCTTAATTTCACACCCATATTATCTTTCCTTGTGTAAAATTATCTGCAGGGTCATGAAAAATTGTTTGACGTGTGTGACAAAGCAGCTTGTTTCTGAGTATTGTGCTCTTAGGTAGGAACGGTGAGCCATCAGGTGACATACTCTATCCTTGCTGTGGAAGAAGCATATTCTTAATAGCAATTTGAAGCTTGAAGAAAATTTCATATGAAGGAACAATACTCAAGGCTCTAACTAAGACTACTTAAATGGAATTTAGCCTTAAATTACCTAGAGGGCATGACTATTGATCCTTTCCAAAGCACAGATTTTATTTGCTCATGTCCAATGAGGTGACGCCTGTGTGGATGTTTCTATTGAAATTTTCAGCAGGCCTACTGATGCCGCGTGTTAGGTGAAATCCACATTGATCGCTTTTGATTTCTCTAAATCTCTTGTTTTGGTCTTGATATGTAAAGCTGGCTCCAGGATTTCTTAAGAGGAGGACTTCAGGTAACAACCAGACCTTAATCGGTCCTGGCTGAGAGGAAGGGCAATGGAACGCATGTCTGCCTTCACATGATCAGCAAACTGCTCTTACTTACCCGCATTTTATCTAGGGTGTCACAGGACATTGATCCTCCTCAAGCCAAATAGAGACTATAGTCAGTATTAAAGGTATATTAATTTAAACATCTTTGTCACTTTTATATTTTTCTAGAACTTAGAAGAAAATCATCTTCCAACACCGAAAATGAAGTTCACACTTACTCGCTGGTGCTTGGTACTCTTCATCTTTCTAAATGTAAGTAAAACAAAGTCATTCTAAGTTATACCAATCAAGAATGCTGAAATTGGGAGTACGATAGCATGGGCATTTGCAAGGGTAGACACTATTCTCCAGAAGCCAAAACTTAGTTCCTCAAAACTATCATTTTCTTCATATTTTGTTAACAAATCTCCCCTCTGAACTTCCCGATTTCATGTAATGGCTTACCCAGAAATGTGAGCTTCATTCGTTTATAAAAACTTTGCATCAATTTGAGACATCACCACATTATCTTGGAAATTAACATTGAAGGTTAATAATGTTCTTGGATAAAATGTTTCTCATGTTAGATGTGTGGACTTGAATCAGTTTTTGGGCTGTGTGTTTTATTAAAATATCTGAATTCTTTCAGTCTGATTATTGATTTCAAATGTATTTCTTATCAAAAAACTGACTAAGAATATTAAGTCAACATATCACTGTCATTCCATAATTTTCTGCAGGCTTTTAAATCATGTCCAATTTATGTAATTTTATACTGTTTTATTCCTTAATGATTAAGTAAGTAGTCAGAATTAGAATTGTCTTAGAAAACACTATCAATGCCTATTTATTTGTATCAACTTTGTTAATCCACCATCATATAAACTCCAATAGTACATGAGAGGGGATGAGTAAATTTTACGTAAATGCATTTGGAGTTGACTTGATCCTTATCCTTTCTACCACATCAGAAAAACATTGGCCAGTGAATTATAGCTGGGAGTAAAGACCACTCAGGACCTGCTAATGTTATACTCACCAGACAAAGCTTCCCTAGAATTCCAGGATTTCCATTGTTAATTAACATGTAATCACAGGCTTAGAAGTGTGCATAAACTGTGTCGCTTTACATTACTCAAGGAAAAGCCTTACTAATTTTCCATAAATATTCGCTTTAAGGGAAATTTTATTTGTAATGCTATACATCAAATAAATGGTTAATGGGAATGACTGTTAATATAGCCCTTTTGTACCTATTTGGATAATGACTATAGTTTACTCTGTTATATAAGACTGCCATATCATTTTAATCGTTGGATAAAGCACAGAGTAATTTGCTAAAAGTAATCAGTGTATGGAAATAGGATCTTCATGTCATTGGGAAATATAATAAAAACATTGAAACAAGAATATTGTAGAAACTCTTAGATATTTAATTTTGTCTGTAAATGTCCAAGCCTTATGTGGTATTCTATAGATGCAGAAATATTGGTAGGCTCTATTTATAAATTGATATTACTTTTGGAGCTTAAATGAAATCCTATATGTGAATATTTCTAAATAATTTCATTTAATAAACCATTTAATTATATAAGACACTAATAGAAGAAAAACTAAAATAACTACTAAATATTAAGATACCTGAGTATTACCACCAAACATATTTTTATTACAAAGACTAAAAGATAATTTTTGGTGTGTTAAATAACTAACATAGAACACTTTCACTCAAAACTTTCACCCCACATATCTTAAAATTTAAAGACTGAAAGAACTTCAGATATTTGCATTTGGCATGGACAGAAAATTTTTATGGTTTGTGGGACTGTCTTTACTCGCAAACATAACTACCCAGGACACTTGTGTTCTTTTTGTGTCTCTGTATTTGGACTGAATAATTGATTGGGGGGATTTGTCCATAAAATTTTTTGATCCATCAGTTTCCTTCTAAACACTCCTTACATTCCACATTGCTATTCCTCAGAGAAAAGCAAATTTTTAAAAAAGACACTGATTTTAATTACTCCAAAAATGTCATGTCTTAGACACATTACTGTTAAAAACCACTACCAATATATTTGTTGAATTCTACCAACCTGATTTCCAAACGGTCTTTAACATATCAGTTTGGGTCACCAATCTCATTAGCTTCATGTACCTTAACCAAAACCAGCCACTCCCTTCTCCCTTCCCTGCAGTGATGCAGCAGGGGTAGAACAGCTCTTGGCACCTAGTGAGAAACACTAGTGGTGAAGACAGTGACCACAAGAGCCCCAGTGATGAAGAACCAGAAAAACTAGGCTCTTCTAAGAAACATGTTGTCGTTTCCCTAGCTGTACTCCCCTGTTTGCTCTGAATTTATGATATAGCAGCAGTTCTCTTGTTTATATAAAGCTGAAGTAGAAAGTACCTAGCACGCCACCAGGCACCAACCCACCCGGAAGAGCCAGGGCTAACGCTTCACAGAGTTCCATCTTACCCTTTGTTATTTTGAAAAGTATAAGTAACTGAAAACTACAACTAATTCTGACATATATGTTATCACTATTAAAGATGGTGACAGGGAAATCGTGTTGGTTGCATTAATTTGTAGGTTCTGGAATCATATTCCTTTTAGAGCAGCTCTGTCTGTGGCAATCAACAGAATCTCTCCCTTAAGCTCAGCAGCCTGGGTCCCCAGATTCAGTAGGTTTGAACCATTGCAGAGATGGACCATTTCTTAAAGTTCTACACAGAACAGGTCTGTAACCCTTCTGTCTCTATACTCCTAGAAAGCGCCTGTAATCTGAAAGCAGGCTGATTGACACCAAAGTAGGAATCCCTTGAGCACGTAGCCATTAAATTAGATTGCTTTCCCCTGGACTCCAGGATTAGTGTGGATGAAACTTCCTAGAATGTAAGCTCTGTAAGAGCAGGGACATTGCTAATCTTGTTCACTGACTAATCTACAGAATCTAACACAGTGCCTGACAGGTGGAGGCACTAGTATTTATTCACTGAAAGAACTTGTGATGTTTCTGCCGTGGACTTTAGTGGCAGCTTGGCGGTCGTATGTGTGGCGCCATTTACTTAAACCTTTAGAAGTGACATCACATATACGGCGGCTAAACTGCTACACAGGACAACAATTGAGAGGTTTTGTTTTGTCTTGCAAGAATTGTGTGAGATGACTTGCATGCAAAATTTCGAATACCAACCTTTATCCAGAAGAGCAATATCTTCTATCTTTGTGTAAATGTAAAATTATATATCTATTTACATCCCCCAGACATTTAGCATAAACCCAACATGTTAAAAGTAGAATATTTTTGAGTTCACATTGCTTGGTAGTTTTATTTAATCGTTACTGCTTCTATTTTGCCTTTTATTGCTGAAAATTATACTACCTCACTAACAATTTTTATTTGTATGAAATCATCAACAAAAAGTTTACTATGTTTACTGAACTTTATGAAATTTGTATATGTGTTATTTTTAAGCAGTAGTAATTCCATGATTGGAATTATAAATATCTGTGTGTGTGTATATATATATATATATATATATATATATACACACACACATATATATATAAAATGGCTATATATCTGTATGTCTTTATCTACCTATCTGTTTTATATATATATATATACACATACATATATGTATATAACAGATAGACTCAATGTGCATATTATTTTCAGAAGAAAATCACTGAAACATTCAGCTACCACTGGAAAAATTCCATCGTCAATGCTCAAGCATGAACCAGACCAGGAGTGGACTTAGAATATCCAGGCTCATCTAACCACAGAGGTTCTCATTCCTCATTCCTTCAGTGTTGAAACAATCTCTGCTGAACCAAGGCTTCAAACCAAGTTCACTGGAGTTTGTTTCAATATTGCAAGAATGATAATTGATGCTACTGTCATCTACGTGGACTACACCTGCTCTTTCAGATGCTCGTATCTCCACTATATCTGATGTTAAAACTGCATTAAACCAAATAATGTTGTAATTGAAAATACAAGTATAAGGTTTTCCACTTGATCTCCTTGCACATACTGCCTCCCGATGGCTTCCGTGAATTTCCAACTAGTGCACACACATTTCTTGGTTGTCCAGTCCATGTAAAGACAGAATTCAGAATGGTATCTCAGGAAAGAATGCCAAGCTTAAGTAAAATAGGCCCTAATGGAAAATATCTATGTAAGTGACAGAAAAGATTTATATGTGACTGCATATTCCATCTCCTAATTTGAGTTGAAGATGGTGATAAATGGCCCAGAAATAGATAATTCAACTAAATATTAACTAAAGATTCTGAGCCATGAAGAATTGAAAAGAGATGCATAAACTGAACCAATGATTAACACCTCTTATTGTGAGGACTCTATGATACATTAAAGATCATGGTTACATGATTTTTAGTCAAATATTTAAAACACACACACACACACACACACACACACACACACACACACACTTTCATACAAATACATGAATGTAAGCTAGTAAAATCCAAAAAGAAGCCTTAACATGAAATCTCTTCAAAATACTTTTTCACTCACAAACATCCCAATTCCTGATGGAATATCTGAGCATTGAATGCTTTAATTCTTTACTTTTCAAAATTTCTGGTGTCAGGAAGTCTTTTAACATGTTGGTCATTCTTGCTAGACTGTCAGCTCCGTGAGGGCAGGATCAGTGCTTGGTTTATTCAGCACTGTAGTCTCCGCATCTAGCGCAGCACTTACCAAGTTCAACGAATACATGCTGATGGACTGATCTTAATACCAGTGGGAAAAGGGACATATGACAGCAGAATGGTGTCCAGTTATGTCAGTAAAGGAATTGTGCGTTTCTAATTATTTTTGTTGGTTCATTAATTTCCCTTTCTTCTATCATAAATTCAAGAGGCATTAAAATTAGAAATAATCCTAATCTTTAAAGAGTGATGTTACCTATATTCACAAAAAGTGTTCTTCTAGAATTATAATAGTAGTAAATATTCACCCTCTTCTGCTGACAAGCGATTTCTACTCAGATGGCTCACCAGCACCGCCGGAACAAGTCCACAGGAGAACTTACCTTCTTCCCCCAGGAGGGTTTTCCTTTACCAGCTTCTTTCCCTTCTCAGGGCAGTACCATTTTTTACCAGCTGTATAGGCTGAAATATGTAGGCTGTTTGACTATTAATGTTCTCCATTGCTTATATTCAAATATGCCTCGGTGTTTTTATTATTTGACAAAGTGCTCAGAGTTGCCTTTATGAGGTGATTGAGTCCATGCCTCCAGCTTCCTGGCTGGCCTTCCCAGCTCTAATCTGCAGACATCCAATGCCTACCACTAGAATTTTACTGACACTCTCTTCCCAACTTTCACTGATCAAAAAGCTGCAAACTATCTTTATTTTGTTGTCATGTTTTAATAATATTAGGTAAATTGTATTGAACCCTTCACGCCCCAGGCACTTTTTATTTATTTCCACAGAGCTCTGTTCTCTTATTTTCCTGGGCTCCACTTCTGGTTAGTTCTCAAATACACTCGTATTAAGGTAGGATAGTTTCCTACCAGTGTCTCCCATGTACCATTTCCTACCTCTGGACTTACATGCATTCCTTTTCCTCCATCCAGAAAGTCTGCCCTCAGGGCTTCTGCCTGTGCAGACAGTACACAAACTCAATGTCCAATTCAGATTCTACCTTGTATCTGTAGTCATCCCCGACTGTTCTTGCTCCCCTCTCTCTATATATATATTCTGAATATTTATTGTATTATGCTCTGCACAGCTTAGCATTTAGTGATATGCTGTCTCATAAGACAGGATGTCCCATCTACATGGAGATATGCACTGGAAAGCAGTGAGGCTCTACTATTAACAGCCTGGGGTATATAGGTCAACTTGATAAGAAGGAGTTTGTTTTATAGATTGAGGGGAATAGAGAAAAGTATATAACACTATTTCTGCCATCAATACATTTAGGAAAACTTCAATCTTGGAATAATTTAGACAGAACAAGACCACATTAAAGTGTGTTTCAACAGGTGTGAGAGAGTACAAAGAGTATTCCAAACTTCAGAGAAGAAAAGTTAGTGCAGGCTGAAACTTGCAAGCTTTCAAAAAAGTCTTTATGCAGAACATAGAAAAAATAGCCACAAAAGAAACTGAAATCTATATAAGCAAAACTTAGGGTGACATGTCAGACAGTGACCTTTTCAGACAACACACACACACATCAACTTTGATAAAAAGAACCTACAGTGGTACTAACCAAGACTGATAACCTAAATCAGCTTATACCAAAAATGCAAAAGCACTAAGAGATGTACTTAAGATTTAGATTGATTTCTAGCAGTGAAAATGAATTGCCTGTACAGGTCATCTGCTGATGGAACCAATTTAAAGAGATTAAGGCCAATTACCCAAGACCAAATATCTCAGAAGAACTTTCTTTGTTTTATGGAATCGACTGTGGCAAATTTTTGGCACTATACATAACCTATGCACAAATAAAAATCAGCTGAAAGAATCCACAAAAATGCTTAGTTATTGCACTAATATATCTATTTTTAATAACATGGTTCATGATTCTTAGGAGTTCCAAAGAAGGCAAAGTTGACTTTATGTTTTTTGGAAATCAGATTATTTGCTTTGTTTACTTCTAAGGTTTAAGTTATAATAAAGTTAAAAATCTTATATGATAAAGAGGTGCATGAGTGTGTGTGGGTGTTACACATTTTCAATAGTGAATGGGATGAATGCAAATATGAAATTTGGAGGCAGAATTTGCAGATGAAATATAAACACACTTTTTAGTTATAAAGAAAAAATATTATACTTGGAGACCATGCCTTATTGTTGCTTAGAAGGAAAAATGTTTTCAAACTTCTTGACTATTTCATTTATTTCTGTGTGCACCCATCCCCAGTTTGTGTAAGTGATGGATTTCTTTTTTTAATACAGCACCCAACTCCAATTCTTCCTGCCTCTTCAAATAACACCTATCCTCCAACGATGGAGTCCGAGCCGTTTCTGTACATTGTAGGACGAAAGAAAATGATGGATGCACAGTACAAATGCTATGACCGAATCCAGCGGTTACCCCTCTACCAAGGAGAAGGTAAAGAGAAGGATGTGTGTGGACATGTGTTCAAACATTGTTAATGGTGTATTTTCTTCTGTGGGTAAATGTATGTTGACTATTTTGATTTAACAGAGTTAACAGTGGTTCTCAAACCATGGTTTGTGTGTTTCACGTAGGAGATATGCCTAGGTTCTTTGCTCAAGTTCATCCAACTGCTCTTTGGCTAACATCTGCATTTATGACAAAACTACTACAATAAGTCAATGTGCGCGCCAGGCAAGCAGGAACGACACAGAACTAAGTGATGGAGAGGAACTAGAAAATGACAGGAAGGGAACTGGAAAATGGTGGGCAGAGAATTTGCCTGAGGTGGGACCTGTCAAAACCCTGCCTTGTTTAGGCTAATCAGGCAGTGTCTTCCCTTAACTGTCAATTGGTTGGCAAATAATACTATTCCTTCTCCTTTCTACCCCCAGTTCCAAGAGAAGTTAGGAAACATATCTCCTAGACAGATGTTGTTTATCACCCCTAATCTAGAATGCTCTAAGTGATAGACCCAAATATTTTCAGGGCCAAGCACATTCCATTAGCTATGGAGGGCCTGGAGCAGATAAGGGAGGACGTGATGGCCAAGTGTTAATACATCCCTTTATTTATTTTTTTTATTTTTTATTTTGGTATCATTAATATACAATCACATGAGCAACACGTGATTACTAGATTCCCCCCATTATCAAGTCCCCACCACATACCCCATTACAGTCACTGTCCATCAATGTAAGATGCTATAGAATCACTACTTACCTTCTCTGTGCTATAGTGCCTCCCTGGTGAACCCCCTACATTACATGTGCTAATCCTAATGCCCCTTATTCCCCTTCTCCCTCCCTTCCCACCCATCTTCCCCAGTCCCTTTCCCTTTGGCAGCTGTTAGTCCATTCTTGGGTTCTCTGAATCTGCTGCTGTTTTGTTCCTTCCATTTTTGCTTTGTTCTTATGCCCCACAGATGAGTGAAATCATTTGGTACTTGTCTTTCTCCACCTGGCTTTTTTCACTGAGCATAATACCCTCTAGCTCCATCCATGTTGTTGCAAATGGTAGGATTTGTTTTCTTCTTATGGCTGAATATTATTCCATTGTGCATATGTACCACATCTTCTTTATCCATTCATCTACTGATGGACACTTAGGTTGCTTGTGTATTTCTTGGCTATTGTAAATAGTGCTGCAATAAACATGGGGTAAATAGGTCTTCTTGAAACTGGGCTATTGCATTCTTAGGGTAAATTCCTAGAAGTGGGATTACTGGGTCAAATGGTATTTCTATTTTTAGTTTTTTGAGGAACCTTCATACTGCTTTCCACAGTGGTTGAACTAGCCTACATTCCCACCAGCAGTGTAGGAGGGTTCCCCTTTCTCCACATCCTCACCAACATTTGTTGTTCCTAGTCTTTTCTATGTTGGCCATCCTAACTGGTGTGAGGTGATATCTCATTGTGGTTTTAATTTGCATTTCCCTGATAATTAGCGATGTGGAACATCTTTTCATGTGCCTGTTGACCATCTGAATTTCTTCTTTGGAGAAGTGTCCGTTCATACCCCCAGCCCATTTTTTAGTAGAGTTATTTGCTTTTTGGGTGTTGAGGTGTGTGAGTTCTTTATATATTTTGGATGTTAACCCCTTGTTGGATATGTCATCTGCAAATATATATTCTCCCATACTGCAGGATGCCTTTTTGTTGTGCTGATGGTGTCCTTTGCTGTACAGAAGCTTTTTAGCATGATGTAGTTCCATTTGTTCATTTTTTATTTTGTTTCCCTAATACATCCCTTTAAATTCTCCTCTCACCCCCTGAAACATTTTGAAAGATCCAATAAGATCTTGTACAGACTTATATATCCTAAGACAACACTGCTTATTGGGTGTGAGGGGGCAGGAATTGGTTTATATACTCTATAACTAATAAAGTTTTAATATGCAGTTCCTATTTTTGACATTTTTCCTTTAAACAAAAAAATCAAGTCCCTAAAAAATAAATAACGTGTTATTCTGTCTGCAGTAGTTGTCCTTGTTTTTTAAGAACCTGAAAAGGCATTAAATGCAACTCCACCTGAAGAAGTAAACATTTTTCAGAAGCAATAGAAACACTAGAAGCAATGAAACATTATAGAAACACAAGACTGTTTCTTTTAGAAATAAAGTGAGTATAGTCCCCTTTACTTCAGTCACAGTCATCTTGGGAGGCTGAACTTTCATAGTATGATCACTATTTTAAACTTTTGTTTTTTGAGAACTTCCATCAAAGCCTGAGGCTTATTTTTTGGAATAGGGGTAAATCTTTATGTTTTAGGGTATTTTTGAAAGCAATGAGAAACCATTGGGAACCAATATTGACAAGTACATTGATCAGTTTGAATAAATTGATCACACTGACCATTATTTTAGCCAGTAACAAAGTGTGATTCTTAAGTAACAAGACTATTTTTAAACAGGACCCATTAGCTGGCTGCAAAGACATATCCAGTAGCAATTTGTAACAATGGCATTGCCCTTGCATTAGGACTATAACTCTCCAAGGTGACCCTTGGAAGGTCAGTGGTCAGTAAGATCCATATGCTCACAAGCAATATTTTTTCAAGGTAAGCCTTTTACTCATGAGTGATAACCAGGACTTTCCCAAGAGTTCTCCTGTTGCATTTCTGAAGCTATTTGCAAGGAAAGATTTTGGAGGAAAGATTCCATACAGATGACCTGTATCTTTTGAGGAACAAATAAAGAAAACCCTACAGAAATGTAAATGCCATTAATAATTGGTAAACTTAATACCTTTTTTACGTTGCTGTTGATGCTGTTATTTTTAATATTTCCATATGCATGTGGGGAGTTCCAGAATAACTGTCTATGCATTGTTAAATCCTGCTGAGGATTATGCAATTTTTGACACCAACATTAACCTCTTTCTCTATGGCCAGGTCCCTACTGCAACCGTACCTGGGATGGATGGTTGTGCTGGGATGACACGCCAGCTGGGGTTTTGTCCCATCAGTACTGCCCGGATTATTTCCCAGACTTTGATCCAACAGGTAGAATATTTGTTTTCATTTTGTATTTGTATGAAGCTTTTGGAACTTTCACGGTTCTGTAAAGAAAAACAGATATAAAATAAATGTACCGAAATATACTCTACACATTTCATCACGTTCTGAAGCATTTTCCTAATTGAAACATTAAGTTTGGACAAATGTTGCAAGCTGTCCTTATTTTTTAACTTACATAAATGGTCAGCTGTGCACATTGGTCTTCAATTCTTTAAATTTTACATAAATATTAAACTGTTAACATTAAATTTTAGTACAAATTTAAATTAATTTTTCTAAAACTTTGTGAAGTTTTTTTTTAAGTGTGATTTTTGTCAAAAAAATTTTCAGTTGTCTCAGATTTGGTGATTTATGCAAATGCTTGATCTAGAGTTTGTATATAGTGGGTTAGTATAACATGCACAATGGAAATTTAACATAACCTTGAAAAATTTATAAAACTGTCATGTACAAGGGAAAATAAATCAGAAGGTAACTCTAGACACCAGATTTCTGTTCCAACAGTAGATTATTAAAATACGCTCAGTAAGCAAGACTAACAATGTTATAATGAATGATACTAACTCCCAGCTCTGTGCCCTGTACAACATGAACAGTCAACAGATGTGTGTTAAGTAAATGAATGACATCAAATTCACTATAGTTATAACAGCAACATAGGATTACTTTTCATTGAATATCATTTTTTACTTTTCAAAACATTTTCACCTATCATCTCATTTATACTAACAATGTTTGATACAAAACTGCAAGTGAACCCTTGTCTCCTGAGCTCTTACCTAATTTCTCTTTCTATAAGTACAACAGTCTTGGAAGAACATTGGAAAAACAGTATTTTTAAATCTCCATACACACTTCACAGATTGAAGTATTTCTAGAACCTTCGAGGGCAGACTTGCTTTTTTCTTCAAATCTCAATCTAGTCACACTAGTGTGGTTGGAATTGGGGCTGGAATGCTTAAGCAGTTAAAGGTCTAGGAGTATCAGATACCAAACGGAGTGAGAAGCTAGGTGGCTGAAGTTATACATCTTAAAAGTGGCAGCTATCCAAATAGACTGGAAGTCTGGAACCAAATATGCTCAGTAGTGAGTGGCCAGGAACAATGCAGAGGAAAAGACTAGACACCTGGGGTGGGGACTGGGATTACATAAGTGCTAGTAGGAAGTGAGTGTTTTTCAACTTGGCTAAGAAGCTGGAAAACTTTAAAAAGTCCTGATGCTACCCCAAACTCTTGATTTAATTAGTTTGGAGTGCAGGCTGGGCATCAGGATTTTTAAAATTCCTGCTTGTGACTAACTGGACGGCCAAGATGAAAGTGTGTTCAATTATAACAACAGTCCAGATAAGAAAGTGGATGGAACCAGGGAAGCTAAACCAGTGCACTAAGTAGCTGTGCCAGGAGGAGGCAGAGCCCAGAATCAGATGTGACTGGTACAGGCAATGGAGGAAGGTGGGTCCCAGAGGGGTAGAATGTAGTAGCCACCCAGCTTCAGGTATCAGGTGCAGGAAAGTTCTGTTCCAAGAAACTACATAGAAAACATGTCCCATTCAAAAAATTCCAGGACTAAGATACTTTTCAAAAGGAAGTATAAAGCTTAGTTATAAAGAAGACCCAGATTCTGAAACTAAGTGGGTCCAGCTACAAGCACACGGTGAAGGGGTGAGACTTGCTCCTGAGTGTAGTGAGCCTGAGCCTGCAGAGGGTGTTCAAGTGGCTCCAGATGTTGAAACTGGCTGGCCGTGGGGACAGGGCTCCAGGTGTGCAGGTCATTCTGCCCCAAGTTCCATCTGTCTGCTGACAAGCTGTGACACAACAGACAGTGATCCCTCCACACCTCACGGTGCTCATCTTCCTCCTCCTTCTCTGTGTCCTTCAGGGAGTGGTGGTTCCATGGGAGAGAGAACACCCATCCAGGCTGTGGCAGGGATGCCATGGTCCTGACAAAGGATGGTCTTCTTTGAATTATCCAGTCTGGACTAGAACTAGCATTTTGAAGAGAGGAATCAGTGTTTGTTTTGTGCTTAAGAGACTATGGAAAATCAACCTTCACTTTCAGATTTTTCCAAGAATTGTTTGGTCAGAGTTTCTACTGCATTTCTGGGTCAACCTGCCCTTCTCGTTACCTAATGCTCACTAACTGTGAATGACAGGGGTTATTGCCCATATGCTGAAAGTGAGGACATCAGTTAAGATAGATCACAGCAGTCATGATGGAAAAATCTAGGCAAGAAAGTTTATGGGATCCAGATTTGAACAGAGAAACTAATCAGTCCCTGAGCCGAGGTCTGGGAGATGCTTTTTGTTCTTCCTTTGAGGATAAGATTCAAAGTTCCATCCCACTAAGACAGATAATGCCAAAGGGATTACAGGGGCCGCCTTTAAAACCAGTTGAGGCCAGCGCCTTCTGGGAATTCCTATTTTGATAGAAAAGTTGGGATGTGAAGAAAAAGGGCTTGGTGCTGTGCTCTGCTCAGCACTACGTTCCTGTAAACCAAAACTAAATGCTATTTGATGGTAATCCTTTGGGTCTTTATTGACTCTTCCCAATAAATGATGCTTCATTAATCTTGATTTGACAGCTGCATTAGAAGTAATTTGATTGGCACGGAGAGCCATTCTGCTATTGAGGCTACAAGGCCAGTTCCACAGCAGCAATGGGCTCTTGCCAAAGTGGTTATCATTATTGACTAAAAGGCAAGCTTTGGTCAGCAGAGCAGAGACTTCCAGGCATAGATCCGTCTTCACAGCCTCATCTTTAGATAGAACGCTTTTAGCTGGGAGACAAATCCTTTCCAAAGAAGAGCACGTCTTAAAAATACCTATATTCATACTGTCAACTTAATAAATAAATATCGCACATAAATGAAGAAAAGGATGGTCTTGCTCTTCTCACATAGTTTCTATCTAAAATCAGCAGCTTAATATCTGTTAAAAAGTATGAGGTACAGTGTATGCAGCACTTTGGAGTCTGACAGACCTGGGATTAAATCCTAGCTCCCCCACTACCTGCAGACTTTTCGAACTCTAGAGCCTCTCTCACTGTCGGCTTCCTGTTTTTAATATGGAGATAACAATGTCTGCCATACACAGCTCCACTGAAGATAAAATGAAACAATATGTATTGAAGTGTCTTACACAGTGCATGCCTCACGGTAGCCTCTATTGACTTATATTCTCACTGAAGTTCTATAAATTGATTAACAGTTTGGAATGACTTTTAAGGTTTAATTTATTAGTTTTCCTTCTTTGCATTTTGAGATAATAATGCAATAACTGTTATGTTCCATTAACAGAAAAGGTTACGAAATACTGTGATGAAAAAGGGGATTGGTTTAAACATCCTGAGAACAATCGAACCTGGTCCAACTATACTATGTGTAACGCTTTCACTCCTGAGAAACTGAAGGTAGGTTCTTGTTCATATTTCATTATTGGGTGAGAATACCATTATTTATAGATACAAATGTATGCATAACTGTAAGATACCTGCTACCAAGGAGCCAACCTAATTACAGAAGGAAATCAGATGGTGACCTGTTAAGTTCTAGGGACTGTGAGGTGGCATTACAGAAAACGGTGTTTTACTTCTTGGCTGACGCCAAGTGTCAGTGAGAGTTCCACGGGCATATGGAGTCAAGCTATTTATGGCGAGAGGAATAGTGTCCATGGAACAGATGATGGGATTTCCTGTGATGCCAGAAATTAGGCAGCATTTCCAGGGACTCTCTTAGATTTCTCTTCTACTGGAAGCATTCCAAAACCACAGACAGATTTTTTCACAGGTCACAGTTTAACAGTTGCCCCTGCTCCCTGCCTGAGATGTCCATGATAGTCTCACTATCTGGCTTTGATGGATCCTTAGAATGGGCTTCTTAGCAGCCTGTTGATACAGGTGTAGCTACTTAGGTTATTTTCTCTGGAAGTCCATTCTGATCTGTTAGTACTTGTACCTTACTGGCTGTTAAATATTTTTCATATCATCTCTGTTTAGAAGCATTTAAGCCAATTAAAAAAAAACCCAGATGCCTACTCTCTTCTTCAGATGCATCAGAAATCTGAAAAAATCACTAAGCCCACAACCAGCCTCCTCCCAATAGAGCTGGGAGAAATAGTTTGAGCTACATAGGGCATCTCTGAGGAACCCGGTGGCTGCAACAGAAGCCTGTTGTAACCTTCAAAGATAGGCCTGTATGCTAAATAGTAACTAAGTTGGAAACTCAAAGCACATCAGTGCTTTTGCTTGCTCTAAAAAAAGCTTTAGGAGTGTAGAAAAATTTCTTTTTATTAAAAATAAAAAAACAAGATGAATAGGTAGTTTAGGGACCAGCTGACTAGAGGGACACCTTGTCACAGGCACAAGCTGAGGACACTAAAGCCAGTCACACCTCCACACACTGCGTAGTCACTGCTGAGAATTGAGGCACGTCTACGTCCTAAAGGAAAGCTATTTACTTAATAAGGCCTGATTGAAATGACATGCCACTGAGTAAGGAATTTCATGACTAAATGTTGATTATGATTTTACAGAAAAAAATTGTAACCCTCTTAATTGAATTGTTATAAAGACAGCAGATCCAATTTAATAATTCTCAGTGCTCCATATTTGACCTTCTCAAATACTCTGGTCTCATCTGAGAGGGAAATAAGAGTATTTTGAGAATAAATGTTCTCCTCTAGGCACCTAACGTAGTGATTGAGATTCTTTGCACAAATCTTCTATCTGTACACAGGCAAAAGAAAAATTTTTTTGAAGAAACCAACCTAGAATTTATTAAAAAAAAACAAAACCCTTCTCAGTCTTAAGAATGAGATGAGAATGGCAACTAAATTATGAGTTATTGGTTTAATCTTACACGTTTAGACAACTCTATTTCAGAAGGGTAAATATTTTTTAAATATTCTGGAGGCAACTGAAAGAAAGTGAATTAAGTTACATGTAGTTTTCATAGAATAAAATATGCAGAGATAAAAAGAAAATACTGACAGAGGATAGGGGACTGAATATATATCCAAATTAAGAACAATATTATACATGGCAAGGGGATTCTATAGATAAACTACTAAAAAGGAAGAACTTTTAGAAAATGCCACTCCTGGTTTTGTTTAGTGATTAAGTCAGAAAAGTAGTCAAAAAGTGGATTCCTGGGGGAAGAGACAGGAGCTGAGTATTTGTTGGCAAGATTCCCAAATACTTCCTAAGATGGGACCTATAAGCCATTTTTAAGTTTTTATTAGTTCTAGATATAAACCAATTGTTCCAATTTTACTATCATTACCTGCAAGGATGAAAATGCTGTTAGTAGCACCAATGAACCCAGCAAACAATATGTAAATGCTGGTCAAATGGTGCAATGGGCACAATTAAGAGAAGTTGATTAGTTCATTTGGAGATTCTGAGGCCTAGAGAAGCCATATTTGTTTCTTGCCAGCAATAATGCACATAACCAAACAAAGGACTCTGTATGTTTTGAGGGCCTTTTACCAGAATCAGTGTTTCAATCCCAAACCCTTCACGAGGAAATTGACAAGAATCAAAATGTTCAAGGGTAATTATTTGAATATAAATGCCACATTTCTCCCAGGAATTCAAGGAACTTCACAGAAAGTATCCAACTTACCTGCATTACATTTGCATTCATACCAGGACCTAATAAACTGTGGAAAAGACTGAAGCCTAGAAGTCAGGAGATGGTGTTGCCCTCATTTCAAAACACTTGCCCTTTCTGAGCCTCTGCTTTTCCATCCATCCAATGGATATGACAGTTTACTTCTCTCCCAGACAAAATAGAAGAGAGGGTGGCCAGCTCTGAAAACAAGCTAGATGTCTGAGGAATGGCACCCATCAGCAACTAGAGAAGGAAATCACCCACTATTACCCTAGTAATTACACCACTATTACTAAGTGCCAAAGGCCCACCTGTCCCCCAGTGTCTCTCCTACTGACAGCATAAATACAAAGGCAACATTGGAAAATATGTGAAAAACATGTGAAGATAAAATATGTAAAGGACTTAGATTTAGCATAATTTTCCAACAGCACCTTCACAATTCACGCACCAGAGACCTTCATCTGCCTGGACCTATGTCCACAGATGACCAAAGATCACACCCAAAGGTGCTGTTGCTTTTCAGCTTAGAACATGCATTTCAGTTTGTTGAAAATTAGAATTAGGGATCCTCTGTCATTTTTTTCCATATTGATACTCAGCTGACCCAGCAACATTAATTGGAAAGACCTCCCTTTCCCTTCTGCTCTGAGGGTCACTGTGGTTCTGACCACATTCATGACATGCTTCTGGACCCTGGATCACATTGGTCTGTTTGCCTCTCCTTGAACCAACAGCACACTGCGTGATTGCAGTAGAATTATCATAAATCATGATACTCTACAGAATAAGTCTTCCCATGATGCTTTAATTCTCTTTATCATTACTATTCCCTTTCATTCACGTTCTTTGAGATTAATTTTGTTTTTCTTGGCTTCTTTAAATGGAAATTGAGATCACTGATTTCTCACTTCCTTTTCTCATAGATGAATTATAGTCTTTAAATTTCCCTCTTTGTAAAGCTTCATCTGCATATAAAAAGTTTTGGTATGCTATTATGGGTTTTTCTTTGATACAGTAGTCAAATTCTCAACAATATGAGGGTGTTCTTTAAGTTATCATTTTATTAATGATTTCTAGAAGAGGCTCTTTAAGATTTAATTATTTGAAATATGCTGAAATTTGCTTTACTGACTAGTGTATGTCAATTTGGATAAATTTTCTTTGTGTACCTGCAGAGAATGGGTACTCTGCAGATGTTAGATGCAATGTTTATTATAGCTGAATTAGTGAAATTTGCTAATCATGTTGTTCAAATCTTCTATAGCTTGATTTTTTGTCTGTGTGTTCTGTCAATTACTAGGGAGGTATCAGTTTTTGCTCTATGCGTATGTACCTTGGGTTCATACTATTATGTGCATAGAAATTTAAAATTGTTGTATCTTCCTGACTTAACATCTGCATATGTATTGTATTACACCAGTTTTCTCATACTTGGTACTTCCCTGGGTTATCTTTTCCCATTTTTTTATATCCAATATTTCTCTATTCCAGTATTTAATGGTGTTTCTTATGAGCAGCATGTAATTGCTTTAAAAAATAACTTATTCCAAACAAATTATTTTACAAATGAGGACTACTGAGGTCTAGAGAGGTGAAGGGACTGACTTAATGAGGGTCACACAAAGACTTAGTGATAACACTGAGTAGAGAACAGTTCTGATGAATCCAGTTTTATGTTCTTACCCCCATGTCACGCATATTCTAGTGTAACTGATAATCTTATAATATTCAACCTGTTAGTCCAATTTATTATTATTCGATATGATTTAATTCTCTGAATATTTGTTACAATTTTAGATTTTTTTAAAGGAGGAAAACAGTTGTTGATCCACACTGATGTTTTTTAAAAAGAGAAACTATTTTTCTCTTCTATAATCATTTATCCACCTATTTGTGTTTGTAACTCTCTTGTTCTTCTTCCTCTCCCAGAATGCATATGTTCTGTACTATTTGGCTATTGTGGGCCATTCTATGTCGATTTTCACCTTGGTGATTTCTCTGGGGGTTTTCGTGTTTTTCAAGTAAGTACCCTCACAGCAGCTGCTTTTTATTTTTTCCTTTAGATACTGAAATAAGTGGCTAAGTCTGCAAGAGTGGTTGGGTCTGGGAATTCTGCAAATCACAAAAGACACACAACATTGGAAGTCATAAACTGATGAGAAAAATTACATTAATCAAAATATGCTTTTAATACTATTGTTGAGGAAAATTGTATAGATTCATATAAGTTTCAAAGGCAATATGCCTCCTTCCCAAAACAAAACAATCCTGTGGGCCCGGAAGTACACATGGTAAAGGTCCCATTTACCTTGGCTAAGTTTCATGAGGTACTGAGGAGAGGATCTTCCTATTTCCCTTACCCCACTCTAAAATATAGAGGCAATGACCACAAGTGCAAATGCACCCTGCCTAATGACATGCTCTGTCACAAGTGGATTTGGTCAGAAGACTTGGGACTGGTGAGGCCATGACAGTGTTTAGCCAGAGAAGGAAGGTGACTCTCCTTCAGGCCTTGATGCACTCAGCCAGGATCAAAGAGAATTTCTGGGAGAACATGGCTTGTTGCCAAGTGTTGATTTTTTGCCCTTGCAAACCTAGCACAGTGTACTGCAGTTATCTTCTAAGACATTGTGAGGAATAAAATTCCAGTGAGGATTTCTATTCTAAGGCTATTTCTACACACTTGACTGCTTTATCTATGGCAAAATGATTAAGTTGATACCAATGCTGATTTCACCATAACAGAGGATTTAAACATTGATTCTGTATTTTCAGGAGTGATTTCATAATGTATGTGAGATAGTATAATGTATGTGTTATATCTGGTCCTAAAAACATGTCCTCTACTTAGTGTAATTTCTTTAAATCAAAGGCAGGAGGAACTACATCACTCTTCCATGAGATTTCTGACTTCCACATGACCATGGTGCCTCTGTCCACCAGTACTTCTTTTTAGTTGTAGTGGTATTATACAAATGATGAAGGGAAGCTCCTTCATAGGCCCAGACTGCAAATAATCCTCCACACGTTAAAGATGTGCTATCTCATTAAATGTGCAATGATTCATATAGAGAGTAATAGAATCTTAATTTAACTTTTGTTAAAATATTATAATACTAAAGAAAATTAAACCAAGAGGAAAATCACCTATAAACACACCCTTAACAAAACTATTATTATTATTTTTTCCTCAATTCTTTGCAAATCTGTTTACATCTAATACCATAATTCCATATTATATTATGTCTGTATCTTTTATAGTGAAGATTCTTATATTGACCAAGCAGTATGACTGAATAGCAATTTTTTTGTTTGCTGAATAGGAAATAATAAATAAACAGAGAATGAGCTCCTTCCATATGTAATTTAACAGGAGAAAGACATAAACAAAGCAAGAGGACATGAGGGATTAACTACTAGAATTAGAATAGAGGAGTATTTTCAAATATAATCAGAATATATTACAGTAAACACATAACATGATTAATCTTGGAATGGCTATTCATTTTTCAACTGACTTGACCACGGTGAATAAATACATCAGCATGGCTCTCATACAACTTTGATTAAAAAGTCTGCCACAAAAAGTCTATTCTTTAAGTTTTTTTAATATAACCATAACAAAATTGAAAGCAAAAGCCCCCAAATTTGTAATGGTGCAACTAATAAATGAATGCAGGACTTTAAAGATAAAAAATGTCCAGGGGTCTTCCTTAGCTCTTCATTTCTCCAGTCACATAAAGAAGTAAAAAGGTGTGAGAACAAAATATGCAGAAAGAAGAATGTTTTTCAACAATCATTTCTACATTAAGCCAGCACAGATGGGTGCTTAAAAGTGCAGGACATGGCAAAGTAAAATATTTCTCAACTCGTTAGTCCCAGAACAAAATTAATCTAGTCAAACTTTAGAGGGAGTGGAGTGTAAAGACAGGTTGCTCAGGAAGCACCTCATTTTGTCCTGTGGTCTCTCAATTCCAAGAACCTACCATATAGCAACTTAAATCTTAGGAGAAGAAACAAGTCCCGCTGATTTATAATCTGAAAATAATAACGGGGAAACATAAGTGAAATGTCTGGTTAGCCAGAGCAACTAACAGGCTATGACTAGGAAAGGAAAAACACACACACTGAGGTGCAAAAATTCAGACCTGAAATAAGTCATATCAGATTTGTATACTTGCTCTTAATCTCACCTTAAACCTACCCAAACTAAAAATATCAAGGGCATCTATTTTCTTTAAATTAAAATATGGTTCTGCTTCTTCCAATTTTTTCTCTACCCTTCCATTTCAGCAATATTAAAAGTGATGTGAAAAATACAAGGTAACTCTGATCTGTCATTGGGTTTATCTCTAAATTAACAACATTTTTCCATAATTGTTTTCAAATATTCTCCATCACCTTTAAGGTCTTTCCTGCACACAACAATGGAAGGTCCTAGGATTTATGCACTTAAACGGCATCATTTGTGTGTGAAACGTGAGCAAAAAATAATCCTCACTCCCTTGCTTAATTCTACATTCCCGGGATTGAGTTATTTTGTAAAATCTAAACAATTTGCTAAAAACTTTCATGAAACCAAAATAAGCAATTACACCCACCTCCACTTCTGAGACCTAGTGCCCCATTCATGACCATCCCACTGAAATCTCACTCTGCACTCATAAAATGTGCCTTATGGAGTCAATAAAAAAAGGACTAACCCAGCAGGGGTTCTTCTCAAGCCAGCAGGTGAAGGCCTGCAGAGGGATTTCAGCTGCTGAATATATGGGAGCCTATAGAACAGCCAATACTTTGCTGCTAAAAATCCTGGGATGTTACTCAGAATGAGATCATTGAGGCATGCCTCTCATCTTAATGTGATTTTATTCTGAGCATGCAGGGAAAGGTAAAGGGCAGAGCTAATGTAACCCTGAAACAAGTAAGGATCATGCTCCCTTGCTATCAAAAAATGAAAGTAGAAATGTATATAAAGTCTTTGTTATTTTAAAAAGAAGACTGAGCTTCTAGTCCCTCTTCAAGATAGAGAAAACATTTCTCAGTGATTTAAATAATAGAAAAAGCAATACTAAAGATCTGAACTGTACAAAAGTGGCAGAGTTAAAATAATGTTCAGGATGATACACAGGTTAGTTCGGATCCACTTGTTCAAGGTTGAAGACAGCCTCCTCAGGATGCTATTTGGTTTGGGACTTTTGCAGGAAAAATAGAAGCAATAATAGGAGAGGGATTAAATAGAAACATCAAATTAGTTCAACAAGGCTCCTCACTACTAGATGGCCAACAACGAAGGTCAAGAAGAGAGCTAAGATACTCTTAGAGAAGACTGGCTTAAGAAAATCACATAAGCGGACATTTATTTGTGTTCGTTTCCTAAACATTTTGTGCAAGTTTGCAATAAATTCACTTATCCCATCTGTTCCACTTATAATTTGTCAATTTACATTTCTGTGGAATAATCCTAAATACTGAAATATCTCCACTGTTTTCTCTCAAGAAAGTACAAGAATGTTCATTAACATCCCCTTTGATTTCTTGACACCAATGCCTTACTGATTGTTAAATATTTTAAATATTAATTACTCTTGCCTGAAAGTTAATAGAGATCTATCGTGTACGGTGGGAAGTGTTTTCAGGACATTGGCTTGGCCACATAGGCAAAAAAGGAGGGTTTCCACTGGGCCTCCAGAAGGAATGCTGGTTCCTCTGCTTGTTATTTTTCTCACTTCTGCATGGTGCATGCACAGGTAGCTCTTGCTCTTGTACAGTGTACACTACTTCACAACTCTGCCTGCCCTCCTATTCCTCTGTTAAATCAAGGGCACCAGTGATAGCCTCCTTTCTCCCAACCCACCCTGGACATGACAGGACACCAAAGGTAACTGCTGGTCATACTTTGGTGTACTGTTCACTCTAGAATAGTAGCAACAGGAAAAGAAGCAAGAATTACGATTGAAAGGGAGTTACATACAGATAAAGATTTTGTGCTAAATCCAGAGGTATAAAGTCCCCTGTCAGACAGGAAAGCTGTAAAATATATTGTGTCCTGAATTTTTCTAGGAGCCTCATGCCATCCATTCCACATCCCCTCTGCTCCCCTCACTTCCCTTGCCCCTGGTGAACAAGGTGCGACTAGGAAAAGGAAAACAGAGATACACTGGAAGATATGACTTTGCTTGTTCCAACTGCAACAGTTATTCCAAATGCATATCCTCCCGTGCCCCCAAATCATAACAACATTTACTTGTTTCATTACTTGCTACTTTCCTTGTTTGCTTTGAATGTGACTATAATTACACTGTCTTATAAAGGACTGAATACTGCTGTTCCTTGTCCTATGATATCAAACTAATTCATGCAATTTTCAAAACTAAAGGCAAATATTAAATGCCTTCTCATACAATGACAAGCTCCCCAAAAGCACATACACGCACAGGGGACCAAGAACTTGAAACAAATTTTTAAGCGTTAAAGATTTCCACCAGGTAAACTAAAACCATGAAAATGACATTTACCCTTTAAATATGACTTCTTGAGATTCATACTGAAGTAAATTGTTAACTCTTCTTCACATTTGAGTGAGACCTTGGTTGGGGCAAGTCAGAAGTAATTATGTTGGAGAATCTATATGGTTCCCTATCACTCAAAGAGTTGGCAATGTCCTATCCATTTAAATACCTTTTTTTTCTTTTTTAATCTAGAGGAGAGAAGTATAGCTACAAACAGGCTGGTGCTGTTTCTACTTAAAATATTTCAGATCTGACAGGAAAAGGTTGTCAGCATCTCTCATGTTCATTCAAACAACAAGGTATTTGAGAACAATTAAACACATAATTTCTTAGGTTAAGATCTTTAGCATCCTATATACCTCCTTCAGAAGAGGTATCCTAGTAAGAGTAAATAAACAGTCACATGGTATATAAGGTCCTTGAAGGCAGAAGGTGTCTGTTTTGTGCATCCATGTATCCCTAGCATCTACCAGAAGGTCTGAATCATAGCGGGTACACAGTAATATGTGCTGGGTTATTGAATGAATATTAATAAATTTGAAGTACCTTTAACTCGGTTAAAAAAGCTGGGTGTAAATGTCATCAAGTAAATGTAATAAAAATTTTAAAACTCAATAAGCAGAAATTATATTGAAACTCTTATGAAACAGAAACTCATGCATTAGTCATATTCTTCCTTTGGAGGCTAATAGTTTATCCAGGTGTAAACCATCGTTTTCTCTTTATGTACTGTATACAGTACTCTATAGAGGTTTTAGCTAGTGTTCAACAACAGGATAGTGTCCAATAATGGTTAGTTAATACCTGTATTAAGAATTTGGCAAGTGTTCAGTATGATACAAAGTACAAGAAATGAAATCACCTAGCATTTAATGTAATTTGCTGATGTACTGGAAAACCACGTAGTGGTCACAGCTCGAAGAAGAAAATTGTTACTGTATAAAGATTTTTAATTTAAAGAAATGGGCATTAATCCCCACAGTGCATCAGACACTGTTTGAGGAGCACAGAACAAATTCCTTTAGTGACTTCCATTCTAATGAGAGAAAAGGAGATAATAACAAGCGATAAACCAGTATTTATGTCAGAAGGTGATTAGTGTTAAGAAGGGGAAAAAAAGCAGATACAAAGGCCAGAGAGTAAGCTGGAGGTGGAGGAAGTATATTTTATTCATGGTGGTTCTGGTTTACAAAGGGGATTGAACATTAGCCATCCCTGAAGCTAATGTACATCAGCAGATTATTGAACTCCACCTGATCAAAAGAAAACCAGGAATAGCAGCATTGCACGATGCATTTATCTGTACCCCTTGGTTCTGGACAATGTCAACTGTCATTTAAGCCAGACTGAATCCAATAATGAGACCTGAGATATTTGCCTCCTAGTGAGAATTATTATAAAATGCTATTATGACTACATGGAAAACAGCAGGTCACAGATTTAACAGCGCTAAATGTGGCACTTGCAATATGGAAGAGTACATGCAGTGCAAATGGGTATGCGTTCCACATAATTTTTTTTGCAGCCTTAAATGTGCAACGTACTTATATAGTGCTATTATAACAATTAGGTTCAGCTTATCTGCTGCCAAATAAGGTAGCACATGGCAGTGTGTGTGTATGCGTGTGTATGTGTGTGTGTGCATGTGTGTGTGTGTGAGACTTCTTCTCCAAACCCTATCTTTACAATAGGCTGCCTCCTAGATATTAATTTCTGCATTCTATCTCTACTCAACAAGTTGAGAACTTTAAAATATTCTGTAGTAACTATTTACTAATGTTTGTGCTTTCTGAAAAGTTGTAAAATATAGCTACAATAATCAAAATATGCTCTACCAGATGCCTTCATTACTGCAGTTTACTTTTTACTACAGATAATTGACAAGTAATTTTCCTTTCATTTGGAAATATAGGGAAGCCTTGTATGTAAACCCAGACCATTCTCATAGCTCATCTTTCCCCAGAATATCCTTTTCAAAATTCCTGGGATTCTCACTTTATTCCATGAGGATTTTTTAGAACTAATACTGTGATGAATCATGGGCATCATTAGCTGAATGTTTTACGTTTTTACATTATGCTAAACTAAACATTTTTGACTGGATCAAATGTGGTAAATACAAGATTTTTATTCATCTGGGATAACTGTTCCAATTTTGTTATAGTCACCCTGCAGTTTTTTCCCCCTTTGCACCAAAAAGTGAAATAGGATTTTCAAACTAATATTTGTCTATGTGAAGCTTCACACAAATACATATGTGCATTTTTGAAGTGGAGGAGAAAGGGATGAAAACATCCAACATATTGCTTAGTACCTAACAGGTAGGAAATGGCTATGCCATTGAGCTGCAGGACTTGGAGAGGTCTTACGGGATCCAAACCACAATATGCCTCATAATGAGATCAGACCTATTTAGAATTCTCTGCCTGTGTCTGAGCTCCACCATCAGGAAGATCTGGAAAGAAGGAACCACAGACTTGATTCCAGTTGGAATATGAGAAATGAGAAAATGTCAGAAGAAACTGCAAAAGAGAGGATAGCACAGATTTGATAAAGTCTGTGTGTGCGATGGGTTAAGGATACGGAGGCAATACCCAGTCACAGGCGGCCTTGGTTCTGACTCACGCTCTGTTCTCGTGTGCCACACAATTTCTGCCTGGGTACATCAGTGAACAGCCGGCTGCTCATCTGAAGCACTCTCCAAACCCTGATGGTTTCTCTTGTAAGAGCTCTTCTCTTAATTAATTTCATGACATGTATTATAATTAGAAGTGATTTTATCACTTACTCTCAGTTATTGTGTGAAGTCACCCCAAAGACTGAAAACAATGAGCTACTGTGACTGGAAAAGTTTGTTTAAAAATCAGCCAGAAAAGTAGTAATGAGTCTTAGTCTGAGACCAGGTCTTTATTTCTATAGGTTCTCTCATCTGCTGCTAAAGGAAATAATAAAAATAGTCCCCAGATGGGTTTTTTTCTAGGTACTTCAACATTTTGCCATTGCTTAATGCTTCTTTTTCTTCCAGGAGCCTTGGCTGCCAAAGGGTAACCCTGCACAAGAACATGTTTCTGACTTACATCCTGAATTCTATGATTATCATCATCCACCTGGTTGAAGTAGTGCCCAACGGAGAGCTCGTGAGAAGGGATCCGGTAAGGACTGCAGAATTTGTTTTTAATTGTATTTTTAAATGTATAGTACCTGTAAACAGTGAATGTGGTGTTACTGTTTGCCTTAAGCAGCTGTTTACATGTGTACTTTTATATTTACTTTTACAGTTCACTTGTTCAGCAAGGCATATTATTTCTATGTCATTTTGGAAATAACTTTTAGATGTTATAGTAAAGGGCTGGGAATAAATCAGTCATAACCAAATAAGAATTATATAACAAATCATGAGTTTTTGTCAGTAATGAAAAATTTATTAACATCTATTAGAAGTTTACTGAGCATATCTGTGAACATGGACAATACTACGTGTACTAAGGAAATGCTTCCTGTGGACCCAGTGTGACATTAATGGGTTACAGATATTAATCCCCTCAGCATTTTGGCACCGGGCTGGGCGTGGACCAGTCACTCCAGCTATGAGTAGTTATGCATTTACTCTACTAAGCCGTATAAATATTATCATGTTCTTTGTCTGCACAACTTGAAAAAGGGTTTAATCCCCACTCACTCACTCTCATCTTTTAGTCTCTGCTGATGGTCTCCATTATCTGAGCTCAACTAGAAACCGGAGGCCGTGGAAGCCCTGAAGGAAATGTGCAGATCTGTTGCTAGGGGCCCAGGACAGCGGGAGCAGGAGGGATGCATTTGACAGCACCAACAGAAGCTTTCTAGCACACAATGAATGGCCAAGGGATATTTTTGTTTTTGTTTCCCTGCTGACCTATGTTATGCAAGCAACTGTAGATGGCCTCATCTTTCAAAACTGGCATTTGACAGCTCTGCCAGCCCAGTGACAAAAATGCGTGAAATCTGCCCAGAGCATTCATCCTGCATGACAGCAGCATGGCATGGGAAAGCAGCTTTATTTGGCTTCTGATGGATCCACAGTGTTAATAATTTTGCAGTGTGAATATATCCAGGAAGGCATTATGATGTGTCTTTTTAAACCATGGCATCTGCTATTTGACACAAGTCCTGACGTACCTACAGAATGGGTTTACCTTAGTAAGTTTTCTTTTTAATGTCAACTGATTTTAATAAAAGTAATCTCATTTCACTTAATCTTCACACACCCCCAGAGAACAGTAGACATAATCCCCATTATTAACTGAGTAAACTGAGGTTCAGTGAAGCCATGTGATCTCCGTACTGTGGATAGAGAAGGGATTCAAACCCAGACCTCTCTCCTCTGTACCACATGGTGCTCTTGATTGTCTTGATGTACTTCCTTAGGAAGATACCTTCTTAAAGAAGTAGGCTCAGCCATTCCAAAATGATAGGTGTCCATAGTTGAACATATACATTACATTTAATTAGAGCAGTTGACCCCCCTCCCTGACCACCAAGTTTAAAATAGATGTAGAATCCATTAACTAAGCATCTATCAGTAGAGAATACTCAAAATTTTGGTTTCCCTCTCCCCACTAAGTGTGGATACCCTGAAAAAATTGCTGTCTGTATGGAGTAGGCCAAGAAATGGCACTCAGTCATTAAATAATCAACACTGGGATCAGTGGTCAGTCAAATTATGCCTATTGTAAATTCCTGAATAGACTCCCACCCATATGTCATACCACCAGCCCACCATCATTCTTTTCCTGACATAGTCTAAATTCAGGATCTTTCTGAGTTTGTTATTGAATTATAGAAGCCAACTAAACTTATCCATCAAATAAAAATAATAAAAACTGCCCTGCTTACTTCCAAGAGGTTGTGCTGGGGTCCCAAAAGAAACATAAAGCTTTTACAAATTCCCAAGGGCATAATATTGCAAGCAGTTGCTCACCGGGATGCTGCTGGCCCTTGCCCAGGGGCTGACTTCCAAGATCTCTGCACTTGGCTTTCCCAACCCATCTGTTACTCAGTTCAGCGCTCTGGACGGTCTCAGAGTTCTCATCGCTGCGTGTCTTCACTCTCACAGGGTACTTCAGGGGCAGACCTGCTCATGGATGCTTCCAGTCACCCTGCAGAGGCTGCCTCGTAGCCGCTGACAAGCCAGTCTAGCTCTGCCTTGCAGCTCCCTTATTGCCTAGAAACCTTTAATAAAACCTGTAAGCAGCTGTCTAGGGACCTGGCTCAGCCCCTATTCCTGGGAGATTTCCTGGGAGAATGTGAGTGTAGGGGACAAGAGAAATTAACAGGAAGCTTTCTTCTGGGTCTAGAGGAGTGAGGGTGACTCTCTCACACATTAGAGATTCTCAAAGTGACCTAAATTTTTGAAAACCAGGAAAAAAGCTTATATTTATGTTATGACTAGCATCTAATTCTCCCAATCAATCTATTGCTGACCTACCAGACTTGCTATTTTTTGCTATACAAAAGCAAACTTCCTAAGGAAAACTCTAAATGTCTTGAAAGGTTTAATATAATCAAATCAATCCAGTGTTTACTGAGCACCCAAAGCTCACATTTTAGTTTACAGGCTGAACTAAATTCACATAATTTGGGGAAAATATCTATTTATGACATTCCTTTTGCAATCCCTAGAATGGTGCCAAGTCTCACAGGGAAATGACTCATATGTCCTGCAACGATGCCTGGAAGGCTCAGTCATGTACCTATTTCAAAGTGTGTGTATTGAATGGAAAACAAACGGGCAATAAGTCTGTGTACCTGCACGAGAAGCCTCCTTTCCTTTGAGGGTAAACAAAATTAGAATAAACCACTAATAACGAGCCACTTAAAATGGTAAACAGGGAGTGGAAACGTGCGAACACACTGTGCCCCTTTCACAATTCCAAATGGTCTGTTTCTTCCACAGGACAAAATTTGGAAACACATGCTTCTCACCAAACACATATAAATGGTAGAGGCTGAAAACAAATGACTACGATGACACAAATTAATTCATGTTTGTAAACTGTGAAGCACACACTTGTCCCAAAGGAAAAAATAAAGTAGGCTGTTTGTTTTTACTGCTTCCTTTCTTGGGATACAGTCCCTGTTTCCCAGTGATTTTGCTGAACCTCTCATCTGACCCTCCATGGGCAAACAATACAGGGCTGCTCTCTCTAGGCAAACAAAACTCGTTCAAGAAAGGGCAGGGGGAAACCTTCAAGGAGACATATCTTACATGTTATTCATCCTTGAAACTGCTTATTTACTATTTCCAAGAGAGACACAGGTCTTGGAATTTGTGGTGCATCTCACCTTGAAAATGCATATTCTGCCCTATTAAAGTGACTTGCAGTTGAAACTATAAATTCAGGCATCAAGAAAGAATAGATTTCCCTGTTGAAATATATTTGAATATACAAGGGATAAATGAGAACTAGAAAAAATTTAACTAAATTTCACTAGGAAAGCCCCATCCTTCCCTGGAGTAAAGTTCTCCACCTCTAAAGGGACAAACTCAATAGTATACAAATAAAGAGAATCATGTGGTCAACATATTACTGCCACGTGCAAAATTATATATTCAACACTTACACTTTAAATGAATTATTTTAAATATCACATTTGTCTTGAAAAACCAACATTCCCGAAAACATTACATTGAAGATTCTCCATAGCAAAGAGGAGTGGAGAAAACAAAGAAAACCCTAAGAGACCAAAAACAGCACCATCACAAGAAATTTTACAAGGGCAGTTATTGGACATTGTCAATCTATCAGTACTGGCTGAAACTGCAGCATCGAACACATAACCATTCATAAATTAAAGCACATCGTCAGTACTTCACCTATCCGTGATTCAAGCTTGTGTCTCGTTTTAAAAAAAAACAATACATACTGTGTAAAGACCCTTTCTCTCTTCAGCAAATTAAAGGCAGAATTGGGTTGTGTTTTAAATTTTGACCCACTTCTCAGGTCACTGAATCAGCAGTTAAGAGGCAGGAAGATTTTCCTTCCCATTACCCAAGGGGATATCGTAAAAGAAAGTCATTTCCTGTGGAAGGAGGCTGCCTCACCCCAACTGCTGTCGTGCTACTGCCCTAAGAGTTTATTTTGTTGGGAGCAAAAGAAAACAGTGTCCCCACCCCTCAGTAGGGAGTCCCTGAGGGTTTGGGGTCCCTTACCTGCCAAGGTGGTAGGTTTCTTCCTTTGGAAGTTTTTTGGTTAGGCAGATTCTCTCCTGTAGTAACAAGGGTGAGGATCTTATTCCTTCTCATTCTTTTTTTTTTTTTTAAGTTAAATTCAAAGTAACTCACAGCCAAAATAAGGGCTAAGTAGAGCCTCAGCTGATGGAGTGATGCAGAAATTGCCTATTGTCACTTGTGTCATTTGAGCATTTCATTTCCATAATATCTCAAATGCCATTTTCTTTTTCGATCTGCTTATTTGATGATCTTCATGTAGAGTCAGGAGGCAGAACTGAACGTATGGTTCTTGCTTCATCTGCAGGAAGCTGGCAGCATACATACTTGTCATTTCTAGAAAGAAATGTCTCTCTGAACTTTTTATCTGCTCTGAAAGGGACAATACAGGGAGATTAGTTTTTACTGGGAAACCGCACACTCTGCACCTCAAAAAACCAAAGTAATCAGGCCATATTTTCTATATCTTCTTATTTATATAAAGTTAAATGAGTCTCAGGGTCTAAAGAATAAGTGAAATTTTTTTCTGTTTGGGACCATTGAGCCACCAGACTATATCAGAACTTGATCCTAGTCACCAGAAGACCAGCTGGGAATGGATGCTCAGCACGGAGGCCCTAGGGACTCAATAAACACAGGGTAGAATCTGGACTGCTTTTGCTCCGCCCAGAGGAGACCAGAGCAAGGGAGGGCACGTAAGTGTGAGGGAGGTACAGGGACAGCAGGGTTGCTGAGCTGAGAGATCAGTGACAGATAGAACTAGATGGGAGTTGTCCCTTTTGGTAGCCTGTGCAAGAAATTTGATTAGGAATGAAACAGTATGATGGACTTGAGGGACACTGCCAAGAAAATAAATGACAAGTCATTGTAAGAGAATGAAGTATCCCACTCTGGTCATTTATGCTACTTCACTTTACTTACATGTCAAAACCAATAAATGCTGTTTTAACCAAAATCATATGGTGCAGAGAAGTATAGAGGATCTCTTCATTCCTTTTCAAAATGTATTACTTATAGTCAACCACTTTCCCATTATGGATTTGAAGAATTTATTCATAAAATAGCTATAAACATCATTCCAATGGCCAGTTTGTCTCATCTGGCCAGTCTGGGAGGTCTCTGCACAGGAAATCAGTGACTTACAAACAGTATCCTGTGACATGGTTTATGCAGCAAGTCTTCATCTCCACATTTGCAGCTAGTTTCCCCTGCTTTGAGAAAACTATCATGGATTTAGTGCAGACCTTCTTACAGATCTGTTCTTTCTCAAGAAGCCTCCAGTTGAGATATAAGGGCTTTTTGTACATGTCCTTGGGGTACGTTAGTTCATTGCTAGAAAGCTGTGGAATAACAAGCTAACTTGGTATTTTCTGTGCTTAGCTGGATTGCTCCCAATACTACAGCATTGTTCTTGCCAAGCCACAGGCTCTTGAAATTCTAGCTCTCTGTTTACTCACAGATTATTCTGTAATCCTGAGCAAGTTATTAATCTCATTGTGCCTCACTTTCCTAAAGTGTAAAGTGGAGATAATAAATAGCACTCTTCCTCATAGAGTTGTTTGTGAGGATTAAGTGGATGGATACACCTACAATACACAAAACAGGGTCTGGCGCTAACAGCTCTCAAAGTCTGTCATTGTTATTTGTATTGTAGCTGTTGCCATTGTGATTAGGCTGCAAGCACTTCTCATTCTCGAACTGTGGCATCCAGTTTCATTTCTGTGTTACGCAGCATAGGAGATACAGAAACTCAGAGTATTTGCAAAACACTGCTTAAATCTAAAAGCAACTCAATGTAAAAGCAGAATATGCAGAATACTCAGAAGTTTGTAAATCGCAAATAACCAAAAGGGCTGTGGTCTGAGATTATAAAATTAAATCAGTCATGGTTTGAAAACCCCCAGTGAAGAGTGGTAATGTCCTCTTTACCCCACATCAAGAAAGACCCTTGAGCATAGCAAGCTCTTAATTTTTATTCCCCTGCTGCATTTCCAGCAGGCCACATTTTCCATCATGCACGTATCCTGCTTTTCTCTTTAGTGTGGCTTTGTTTTCTGAACACTTCCCTTCGCCAGTTTCTGGATCATCCTCCAGTGCACGCCTCTCAAATGGAGCTTTTTTCCCTCCCAAACACGCTGAATGACAGCTACAGTTCCACAGATTCAAGCTCATTTTCTCTGAGATGTTATCAGAAATCAGCTCAGGATGGCACAATAGCCTCACATTTAATTGAAAACATTACATCTTTAAATTCCTCTGGAGAAAGACTGCAGCGCTTTGCTACTAAGTTGTTTAATGTTGACTTTTCAACTAGGGGATTTTTCGTTCATCTCGCTTTTAAAGACTGTACAAGTCGACAGTTTTCAAGTTGATGTGAAAGCCTTTTCCCCCCTTAGTTTATCAGCTGCACTGGCTTCTTGACAAAAAGCTCTGCAGTCCTCCTCTGGCTTTAGTACATGGGAATCAGAGTCAGGCCATGTCCCATGGCCCTGTGAGTCTGCTGGAACAGGAGGTTTGGGCTCTTTGATGGTCAGGATCATCAGCACTGCAAGGCCAGGGAGCAGCCAAAACAGGAGTCAGATACTGAGGCAACTCCTTCTGTGCCCTAAATTCACTCCAAGCATGGCCCATAGACCAGCAGGCTCAGGACCGCCCACACATTTTGTATAGTTGTTATTGGGTTGGGGTAAAGGTGGCATGGCAGACACAGCAGACACAGAAGGATGGATCAGGCAGACACATATTTACGTAATTATGTGTTCATTCAATATGCAATCTAAATGTCCATTAAGTAAAATTTAATTTAAAAAATTAACCTGGTAAATGTAAACAATATAGACCATAAATCTTTGTCATTCAGGGTCTTTTAAAATGTCTTTTCCTTTGAGTAAAATACCTAGAAATTGACTTAGCAATTCTTCTTCCCTTGCTTGAGTAAATATAACTTTGCACCCATCCTTCTGTGCTAAATTGAACTGATGAGAATACATTTTTAAAAGCTTCAGGGAAATGTAAACAATCATACTTAGTCACTGGAGATCAGTCCAAACCTGCAGCAAAGTTTATTTCTGCTTTAAAACAAAACTTTGCAGAGATAAGCTTGGCAGCTTTGATATGGTCCAAAGTATTATGGTCAGGAATATTGCTGAACACCCCACTGCACAGGACAGCCCCACACCAAAAAAATTATCCAGTCCAAAGTATCAATAGTACCGAGATGAAAAACCCTGTTCTAATGGTAACTAGGAAATAATTTGGGGTGTTCTGTTATGCAGTGTAAGCAATGATTATTTCAATACAGATAACAATATATATGTAGTTAATTTGATTGCCCCAAGAGGTGCAGCTCCTATATCTGCACAGGGTGCCAAGCAAGGATGCCATATGAATCCCCGTACACCAAACACTTGAATCCCAATAGAGAATCCAAGCCTCCCATATGAGAACAAAATCACTCATGTCCAGTGGGTTCAACATAGCCCCTGGCTTATAACATGAGAAATTTATCACCTGATTTTCTCCTCCTTACTAACTAAGGAGTTCTCATCAACAGATCAATGCACTTCAGGAGCACCATTAATAATTTCTGGGTTAGTCTTCTCATTGGCCATAGAAGTTACTCTTCCACATTGTCTCATGTGACAAATCCTTGGATGTTCTAAAAATTTATGTGTCTCAGACACATTGCAGAAAACAAACTGGTCTGGTCTATATAAGTCACCAGAATGTAACAGGGAAAGAACGTTTTGAGGACTAGGCTTTCATTGCCCTGGATACATGTAATACTAATCATCTATGCACCATCACTCTGACTTGTGGATACAGAGGGTGGCACATGTTGATAGATGCTTGGGGAAACTGCCTGGCAGGCTGAATGCAGGTCCTCTGGATCCTGTCACATTTACCCTCTGTTCATGTCAGACCCTTGCTGAAGTCTTGCACTGAGTATCTCCATTTCTCTTTGACAGGTGAGCTGCAAGATTTTGCATTTTTTCCACCAGTACATGATGGCATGCAATTATTTCTGGATGCTCTGTGAAGGGATCTATCTTCACACCCTCATTGTGGTGGCCGTGTTCACTGAGGAGCAACACCTGCGGTGGTATTATCTTCTGGGCTGGGGTATGTAGTTTCTCCAGCTGAGTTTTGAACTTCTGTTTGAGTATTTATAGTCTTCCAGTCCTGCTCTCAGAGAATAGTCAGAGGCATGGGCTCTTTGAGGAGTGATGGCACAGATGCTGGGGAGAGTTCAGTCTCTGAGAGCACTTGACAGGAACGCTTTAACGAGCTCACACTGATGGAGGTGAGCAAAGGGGCAAGTGTGGAGAAGGATGGGTATGATTCTAAGTCTTCAGAAAAAAAGCCAACTAATGGGCCAAAAACATGTCCTGGTGAGAGAAGATCTGATGAGGTTCCTTTCAGTTTTATTTACCACCTGTTCGCAGAGCAAAGACTTTCACATTCTGAATTCTGTGTCTCCTCCACCCTGGCTCCACTTTTTTTCAAGAATATTCCTTCCTATCAGTCCATTAGCACTCCTCCAGTGAAAGGTCAGGACAGGAGTCTAGCTGAGCAATACGCATAACCACATGGCCCCAGGTGGAGCCTACCTGACATCACAGCACTTGGCAATGGCTTTGAAAAACCTCTGGTTGGGTCACGTAAGCTGAGGCTGCTTCTGCACAGCCTGACTGTGGTCAGGGAGGACTCTCCAAAATTGGTCCCCTTCTGCCAGAGCTGCTGAAAGTCTCTCACTCCCATCTGAGAAGGGAAAAAGCCCTGAGATTAAAATATGTGCTGCTTATCAAAAAAAGACACATCCTGTGAAGCTCCCACACCAGAGGAGGATCCTGGCTGCTGAGCCACAGCTGTCCTTCCATACATGGTGGGGCCACTATGAGTCTTGGAGCAGGGGCTGTGGGTCGTCTCAACTAAGCCTGTGCTTTAATGTGGCACTGTGGGGAGCCTCTAAAAACACAGTTAAGAGGAAAGATTTAATAAAGAGGGAGGATAATCCAAAGGCTCTCTAAAAACATTCACCTTTGTTTTTAAATCCCTGCTCAACAGACATTGCTACCGACCGTATAAAAATATCTCTGGGAAGTCATATAAGCAGCTGAAAAGTCTTTTCCACAATCTTCACCAGGGCTGACCCTTTGCAGTATTTGTTTCCTTAACACCCCTCCTTAACAGGACTGTGCAATTTTAACCAAACACATGACTTTCAATGGGATAATCCTGTAATGGTGAGTCTTCCACTGGAAAGCATCTGACCAGTATCATTCATTTCTACTGTGATGCTCCAATTTTATTGGGGGTATTAATTTGTATCCTGTTGATTCCTGGCAAGACCAGTTTTGGAAGATGAGGGTTATGTATGAGGCAGAGAAAACCTTAAAGTAACATCCCACCGCAGGCCTGCCATGCACACACATGCACACACACACACACACACACACACTCACTCACTCATTCACTCACACCATTTCCATCTCATCTATTTAATTTATTCCCTTGTATCAGTTTTGACTATTCAAAAACATCAATTTGCCACACTCAAAAAATTTTCCATGAAAGAACAAGGCTACAAATGTATTCTTGCCTGTGACATTCAGCAGAGATGAGGGCACGCTGGAAGGCAGAATTTATCTTATTCTCTCCATACCAAGTCATTGTGAATTCGTTACACAACTCTGGCATCATTGCACACAGCTCAGTGGAGCTTAACACACATAAACAATTCAAAGGATAAAAAGTAAAAAGCTGGTTGGCTGTATCAAAAAAGTCAATGAGAATAAGTAAAATAGTTATGAGATACCTTAACCTCCTTACTCAGAAGATACTTAAAGCTTTATGAGAGTGATCCAGGTAGAATCCTAAAGAACCTTACACTCAGCAAGGCAAGTATAGAATCACCAATTTAAAAGGATGAGGAGGATTTGCACTTCCATAGACAGATGTTTGGAAACACAGATAGCCAACCAACATAGCTTTAAAATGTATTCATTTTTTAGCATGGCAGAGCTAAATCTCTCTCTACTCCTGTACACACACACGCACACACACACCCCAAAATGCCACCAAACTCCTTGCCATTCAAATATTCAAATATCAAGAGCCAAATCTCAACCACGAGAACAAAACTGAGATGCAGCCATGATGGTGTGTTTGAAAGTCACTTTATAGACAAGCGTTATCTTTGGGTGGGAGGAAAGAAGTAATACTGCAACCAAAATAACCTCCTAAGAAAAAAGTGTCACCCAAACTTAAGAACTTAATGGAGCAGAGCAATTCTACTGATGTTTTATTGTCCTTTCGAAGTTATTTTCACACTAAAACAGGAGAATAGGTCCTAAATTGTATAATGCCATGAGCAAAGACATAACCTATACTTTGAAAAGAGTCCAAAAGTGGCACAGCAGAAGATTTAGCCCAAGAAAGCTACACCCTAAGACCTCACTCTTGTTTGCGGGGGATGTATGTCCCATCAGTTCACTCCAGCTGTGAATAATATTGCCCACTCCAGCATCTGGAATGGATCTTAAAGAATTATAAGAGACTTTATGAACATCACCCTCTCGGTGAAAAGTATCTGGTGGTAAAATTCTCCCCAACAGAACGTGAAAGAATGCTTCTGTCAGTAGCTACTTCCCTGCACAACTGGCAGGACCACTTCCTAGTGGATTTCTCTCAAATCAAAGCAACTGCAAACACTGAAGTTCAGTTCTCAGAAAAATCATTTACTTTATAACCTTCTTCAGACTGAGTCTTCACCTTACTGGTTCTCCTATTGTTATAAATAAAAGAAGGAAACTTCCCCATGGACTTTTACAATGAACAAATAGAATGTATCCAGTCCTCTAAAAAAAAAAAAAAAAAAATCCTGGGGAGAAAGGATCATTCATACCATCACCATCTTCAGTGGGAAGGAAGGGCTATTGTGGCTCTTGGAGCCTCGTGGAAGATGGGGAAGAGGGCAGAAGATACATGTTGCAGAAAAAAAGGCACCATGGCTAGAGAAAGGCGAAGAGCCCCAGGTATCGGCGGACACAGCGACTACACTGCGCTTTGTATTAAGAAACGCATTTCCCTTTCTCCAGAATGAGGTGGGAGTTATATCTCCATATGCTTCTCTTGCTGCCTAATTCTAAGATGTGTATTTCAGAATAAATCCAGAGAATGAATTTTTGTTTCTAAACCCAAGTCAGGAAATGGGATGTTAGAACTGCGGTGAATAAAGCACAATTATGTTTTATGTAAAGCATCTAACTCAAAATTCTTTTGGGCTCAAATATTTAATTGATGGTCCTGTTGAATGATTTTTGATGGTCCTATTGAATGATTTGCTTCATGGGTTAACAAGCTGAGGCTGTTCTTAGGTGAACAGTCAAGCATTTTTAAGGTGTTGTCTTTTTGCATATAATTCAGAGAAAATAAAAGTATGTTGATCTAACTCACTTCAGGGACACATTTCTAATCTGATGATAATTTTTAAAACTCAACAAATGTCTCAACCAAATCAAATGATATTCTATTGTGCATAAGTACATTTGAGAAAAATATTTTTTTTTCAAAAATGACAACTTTACTCTACATTACATTAACAGAACAAAAACTGACTTTTAAAAAGATGTAACCTGACAGGATGCATTGCCAGGAACAATCCCCATTGTTCCATTTAGTAATTCAAAGCTGTTTTTTACTAGCACTTCAAGTGTAGTCAGGGAAATGGTACTAAGCTTCTATAATAAAGGATCTGCAGGCAGCGCTTACAGAGGAATGCACTAGGCTACTCTCTTCTTATGGAAAGAAAACAGGATCAATGCATGTGATATATACAGACAGAAAAACAAAGTCTAGAAGAAATACTGTGAACATCAACAAGGCTTTTGGAGCAATCAGACTGTTGCTTTCATAGGATGTCCCAGGTCACTTCCCTCCATGGTGACCCAGCTCCTCTCCCAAAGAGAGCCCAGCTCACACACAATGAAGAGCTTTCTGGTCTCAGCTAATAGTCAATCACCATCATTATCATCATCACAGACACAACGATAGTATACTAGTCATAGTGAGTGCAGTAATATGCCCACCATACTGGATATTTGTATGAGAGACTTTTAATTACCTGGATGCCTTAAGGAACCTCTCTAAAAGCACATGATGTTCAAACCAAGAGCATTTTTTTACCTGGTTTAACCAAAGATGACTTGTGCAAAAATATCAGGAAAATACCTTGACAGAGACATTAAATTTGCCACTATTTTTGAAACTAAACTACTATTTTCCATTCAACTGTAGGTATAGCTTATGACCAAGAAACGAGGTGTGATTTGTACTTTTTCACATTTTTAGGGTTCCCGCTGGTGCCAACCACTATCCATGCTATCACTAGGGCACTGTACTTCAATGACAAGTAAGTATTATGGCGGTTTTTAAGTTAACATATTTGTAAATAAAATGCATTTGTATTGAGGTTTCCACCTTTTTTCCAGCTGCTGGCTGAGTGTGGAGACTCATTTGCTTTATATCATCCACGGCCCTGTCATGGCGGCTTTGGTGGTAAGAATTGCTTTTTAATCCACTAACAGAGTTACCTCTTTGTGGGGACTTCTGTGGAGATGGTTCTATGTAGCACATGTGTTATAAATTCTAAAGAAGCTAATTGATCATCTCTAATAAAATAATCTATAGTTGATTTGCGAGTCTTCCAGTGGGGAAAAAAATAATTTTATTTAACACAATGTGGGGGTAGATGGGGTGTCCTGAGTTCCTTTCTGAACATGCCATAACAACAATATAGCTTTGTTTTTTTTTGTTTTTGTTTTTTAACAATTTTCTAAGTAACTTCTCCTGGTTAAAGGTAAAGGCCAAGGGGCTAAGGAATGGTGAAAAGGTGTTGCTGATAAACAAAGAGAAATCACAAAATTCCCCTGCACCATTTTCATCGGCTCTGCCAGACAAAACCATCTTTCATTCCATCTTTGGTATATAAGCCATCATCAAAACTACCACCAAGCTTACACTTAAGTATTTCAGGCACTTCAAGTATTTCATTAATTATCAATTCAGTTTAAAAACAACTTTGGTTTCAAAACTAATCACAGTCGAGAAATAGTTGGTGACCCACCAGATGGCTAATACCAAAAAGAGTGACCATACCAAGTGTTGGCAAAGGGAAAGAGTAAGTAGAATTCTCATACAGTGCTGGAAGGAACATAAAATGAAGCCACCTCTTTGGAAAAGAGTTTTGCAGTTTCTTATAAAGTTATGTATATGCTTACCCTATGAAGAGGCAATTCTATTTTCTTGGGTATCTTAGATAAGAACTCCTAGGCACTTATTCAAGAGAAATGAAAACATATGTCCACACAAAGAGTTGTACACAAATACTCATATCATGGCATGTTTATTCACAATAGTCAAGTTGGAGAAACCGGAAATGTTGATTCACGTCTGAAAAGGATCTTTGGTTATGCTGATGCCCAGGGTTCCAGCAAAGCTGAGCAAATTATACTTCCTCCCGGGCAGTTTCTTGTGTTTATTTATTCTGGATAAATAAGAACGGAGGAAAATAGATGTCTTGAAGTGGTATACTGACCTGCATGATTTGCTCATAACATCCTATCTTTGCAGGTCAATTTCTTCTTCTTGCTCAACATCGTCCGTGTACTCGTGAGCAAAATGAGGGAAACCCAAGAGGCGGAATCACACATGTACCTGAAGGCGGTGAGGGCCACTCTGATCCTGGTGCCCTTGCTGGGGATCCAATTTGTTGTCTTTCCCTGGAGGCCCTCCAACAAACTGCTTGGGAAAATATATGATTACCTGATGCACTCTCTGATTCATTTCCAGGTAGGGAAGCCAACGGTGCACTTGCTCAGCTACTTGATGCAGGGTGATCCCCTGTCTGGGGCTCATCTGTGATGAGAAGAATGTGTATGATCTAGAGGAGATAAAGCTCCTCTGTCTTTCTCACTGCCTGATGTCATTTTTTGAATCTTAAATCTGAGGAAGGAAATGAGGAGTATGAACTTTGAGAGCACATCTTTATGAGGACAAACATGGCAGGGACTGACTGAGCCATTGTGCAGTGCTGAAGAGAGAGCTACTCCCAGGGTCCTTGTGACCTGTCTTTCCTGTCCCCTTCCCAGTATTTTGAAGGCCACATTTGTTTTTCCTTCATTGAGGGGAGTTTTAAAGGCCAACATAACCAATGCCAGTAATTTCCCAACCTGGACTACTATCCACATAGTCACTAATGCCATGAAAACACAGGGCAGAGAAGCAGGTGTTTTTATCAGTACGAAATGCCTCCAGTGGACCCCGAGCTGGAAGCTATGTCCCTCTTAAACTGGAATCCAGTTTCCAATTATTTCATCTGACCTGATTAGAAAGGTCAGGACCTTAGGATATCAGTTTAGACATTCCAATACTGTTAGACCCCATAGAATGGGTGTACCTGACATTCTCAGGTTATCTAATCTAAAATAAAGATAATTGTAGCCACCACTTAGTAAGCATTGTAATGTGTTGGGTAAATATTCTTATCTTACAGATAAGGAAAAAGAATTTTTCTGGTTAGTGGTAAAGTCAGGAGAGAGAACTCTAAAGTCCATGATCTAAAACTCATGACTTACAGCTTCCAAGTCAACAGGCCCAGCCACAGCTGTGAAGGAAGCTAGGTTTTGTGAGACACTGTGTTTCTTCTGCTTTCCCTTTGCTTCCAGGGCCCTCAGCAGATCCCACCCAGGCAAATTCCCCCTGCTTACCCTCCTTTCAAAAATACGCACTGAGTCAGTTTTCCCAGGAGGTATACTGGATTTGCACAGAGCCAGCCATGTCTCCTGCTCTGTCACCATTTGTCAGAGGGATGTCAGGACTCCATCCATGATGCTTCAAGAACTGTAGAGGGAAATGTATCCAGCTCTTTCCCCATGTGGAAGAGAAGAGCAGGCTCTCCAGGGGTGTCCCAGTGACCCAATGTCTGCCACACGAGTGGAGACTGGCTGCCCCCTTTGCGTTCACTCTGCCTGGCCCCAAAGCCCAGCTGAGGGCACAGTGCTGGTGATCCTGAAAGCCACCCCGGGGCCAGGAATCCGGGGATACATGTGCATCTGCTGCAAGCTCTTAAGCCAGCATTTTGCTCTCTCAATTATAAATCTCAAAGTAGTTTGGTTTTCTACTGCTGAGGCTTAATGTGAAAAAGGAGGTCAATATATAGAGAGCTAAAAATAAAGTTTAGGGCTTGTTGTAATAATCTGAGCTATAGCTTTGGCCATTTCTGTAGACAGTTAAAGCTTGGACACAAGGAATCTTCTGAGCAGTGACCACACTTCTGAGGTCACCTAGCCCTTACCTGAGAGATGAGCTGAGCTGTGGGTACTGTGTTGCTCTAGTTCACCATGAGGACGCAGGGCACAGTCAGGCCCACAGCTGCACACCATGACACTGGCACTTGCATAAGTTTTCTCTACTAAACTGCAAGATCCCAGTTTCTAAACATTTTGAAGTACAAAAATTATTTTCAAATCCACTTTAACCAGCATCTTCTGCTATAAATCTCCATGTTAAAGCAACAGTATATTAACTAGACTGACCAGAGCTGTCCTTTAAGCCAAACAATAGAATTCTAGGAAGAAAAATGCATTTCTAATGGAATAGTGGGATAGTGAAGCACTGACCATGAGTGGCAGTAATTGTTTTTCATGGAGCCTTGACTCACTATTGCTGTAGTGAATGTTCCTCTCCAGATTGTCGACTTATGTTGATTACTACACAGCAAAATGCACACCAAAATAATTTCAACTCTGTTTTTCCTCCCCTTTTTAGGGATTCTTCGTTGCGGTGATTTACTGCTTCTGCAACAATGAGGTAGGCATATATTTCATGTAATACTACCACTTGTTTATATAAAGCCAGGACCTTACAACTCCCAAAGGGGCTCGGTGCACTTTTCATTTGCTCTCTCTCCTGCTGTGGACCTCACAGGGTTTCATGGCCAGCAGAATCATGCTTTTTCCACTACTGCAAGCTGAATCTTATTTATGTTTGTGTGACACAATTGCAGATATTGTCCAGACACACAGCTAAGTTCTGATTTCCTTGGACTGAACTTGTCACCTTAAACTGGCCAGCACCCTGAGCAGCAATAGTGAAAGTTACTATGGATTCCTACAGAAAGAGAAGGCATGCCCCCATTCCTTCTGGAAGACCCAGCTCCTCCCGGGGCAGAGCCAGTATCCAGCCAGTGTGCACTGGCTTCATGGCATTCTTTTTCAGTTGCTTGGAGCTAGTGTCATACCACTTACTGAACACTTCGAAAATCAGCCTGAAGTTAAGACTCAAAAAAGACTCTCAAATAAGTAATTTGTTATCTGAATAGATCAATAAAATGTAGAGATCCATAAAAGTCAGTGTTTTTAGCCAGAGTTCCCTTTCTTCCAATGAAATCTCACCTGGGAACCCAATTGGTAAAACATAGAAGTGGAGCTGCTTACATTTGTACCAAAGAACTTCAGGACTTCGGGGGACATGATTCAAAAGCTCCCTCATCTTTCAGGTGAGAATTCCAAACCCCAGAGAGATCATGTGACTTGCACAATGTCACAGTCATACCTATACAACCAGATTTCCTGATTCTTAGTTAAATGAACTAAAGCCACAACTGCATTGCATTTTGTCTGCGATTCCTCCCTAAAGCTTCATCAGTACATTTTCTCTAGTTATGAACCATATAAATTTTAATGGAAAAGTATGTGTGATAATTTTAAATTAATTCCTATTAAGAATAATTCTATCCTAAGGCAAATTACATTTTGTAAAGACATCAACACAGTATTTTCTGTTAGTAATTGGATTTTCTAACCATTATCAATTGATATTTAATTGATTCTCTATTCTTTGTTTCTTTAGTTAAATGATATTTAGGGAGAACCTATGATGTTTTGTTGTTTTGTGACCTATTACTCATCTCCAGTCCTCATATCACAAGATCTTTGTGTCTCCTGTTCTCTCTCACTTGGTATATTTTATTCCTTCCTTCCTTCATCAACTCATTCTATTATTCAACAAAAATATATTGTGCATTCACTATTGCTAGGGGGTGAATATAGTGGGGTGAACTATAGCCCACTATAGCTAGGGGCTAGACTGAAGGCCTGGGATAGAAATAAAAAGACATTCTTCTCTTACCAGTTGTTAGTGTTTTTTCCTTTTGTTTTTTTAAGAATAGTAAGAACTAATAAATAAATAGGGCTTAGGTCACCTCATCTTTATATCAATTTTTGTAAATGTTTATCTCCATCTTTTGAGTTGTTCCAGGTGGCATACAAAAACGTTTTTCTCATATCAAATAACTCTGCTTTTTTGACATAAAGAGACCACCCCCATTTTAACTATGACTACGGGAAGACACAAGTATGACATTTCTAATGATGTATGAATTGTGTGCTGTGCCAGATATACTATCACGGCCCCATGGATTTTAGACATCTGGGCCTCAGCGGGCTTTCTGGAACATACTGCCTTACATTAAACAAGGCAGGGGACTTATATATGCAGGCAGTTATGTCCACCTGCACCTGAGAGAGGATTGTGATCGGGTTCTGCCTGGCTGAGTATTAGGTTTCAGCAGAGATGTGGGGGACTAATATGTCAGTTGTACAATGAAGATGGAGGCATTAATTTTTATTTATTATTTGTATGCTAACAGTGATTCCTATTATGGAAATGGATCAGGTAGCCACTGGATGAACTAGAAGCAGGAAATGAATTTGGAGAATTACAGGAATAGGAATCCGGAGATGACTCTGAGAGCATGCTTATGCATCAGATATTTCTTAGAACCCTTCCGAGAGTGTGCACATTGGCCTTCCAAACATTGCAGTAAATTATTAGATATCTAAGAGACCTCAGCAAAATGATCACAGGTATAAAAACACCCGGTTTTCCCAAAGCAGCAGTTTAACTATGAGGAGAGTGCTAACACCACAGAGGACATTCTCCCTTTTTCATGCTTGCTGTTGCCCAAGCTTTATAGATACACTAGTTGGTAGATCAAAGTGCATAATCAGAAGGATCTCAATTTAATAGTATCAAATTGATGTGAAAACTAAAATTTGATTTGCTGTAACTTACCTCATCTTGAAGAGCCCATTCCACCTCTAATAGTTTACAAGTCTTCTAGAAAATTCTTAGTTCCAAAAGCCTTTGTCCGAAGGTGCTACGTGTTGCCATGTATTATGCTGGCGCACCCCTGTGGAAGTTCATGGTGGCCGCCCTGGCCTCTGAGGGCCGGAGAGATCCTTGCACTCTAGCCCCCTTGACCAAACCCAGCCCTATTCTGATACACTGGTGACACGTCTCTCCCAAGCCACCTGAGGAAGAGCCCAAGCCCACTTGTACTCCTGTCTTTACACTACGAAGCGCTGCAAATCTGTCTGTAGTATATGCCATAGCCCTTGCCACTCCACTGCCCAGGTACCATGTTGGATATGGTACCAGGCCAAAGTGACACCTCTTTACAGGGAAATCAATTTTCATGACTGTGCTCTCAGAGTCAAAGAGAATGGCCTACTGTACTGGAATGTTTCTATTATTCGTTGCTTTCTTTCTTCTCATTTCCCCAGGTATTCCCATCATGAAGGGGAAATGCAAGGTCATTTGTGACTCTATATATCTCTCTTTCTCTTTCCTCTCAAGGTTAAAGGGCTCTGCACTCACCACTTGCCCTTCCTATCTGTAAGGGACACTCCCTGTGTCATCCTGCATGTTCTCCGAACTATGGCTTTTAGTAAAATTCTATTTTCAGACCAGTCAGGTTTTCACTTCATATGCAAAAGTTAGCTTTGTATTTAGAAATTCTTTCTCTTAGTCGATAAAACCTGGTTTTCAAAACCGTTGCCTTTTAGAGACTCAAGAAAGTCAGCTTTGGGACTCAAAGCTAAGTACTGATTTCTTTGTTCTAGACCAGTATTCTCAAATTTAAGTGTGCATCAGAATGGCAGGAAAGTTTGTTGTAACACAGAATGCTGGGACCCTGAAGCAATTTCCTAGTCAGTAGGACCGGGACAGGTCTGAGGATTTGACTTTCTAACAGGTTTCCAGGTGACGCTAACACTGCTGATCAGACTCCACACTTTGAGAACCACCACTCTAAACAAAATCTAATTTGTTCTTCAAGCAATGAAGGGACTTCATTTAATGAGTGGGGGGAGGTGCGGGGGTATGTTTAACAAGAGTTAAATATTTTCAAGCATTTTAACCTTTTACAGATGATACTTATTTGTGGTTGTCTTTTGTAACAAGAAATCTTCCCCACACATAGAAAAGTAGGTCGTGAAAGGGAATTAGGAAGCCCGTATTGTGTAATCAAAGACCCAATCACCTCAAACCATAGAGCATACAAATTCTGTCAGATAAAAACTACAGATATTGCTGATATGTTCTTCAAAAGGGTGAAAAATATATCAGTGACAATTCTGTGACTAATATTCAGAAGTATCCCTCAGCATCTAATTAATAGGGTTTAACAGGGATCCATTTAAAAACATCTAAAGTATGCAATCATTTTTTAACTTCCAGATGAATTTAAAGTGTTTTAAAAACTCTGAGGTTTTAATCTTAAATTCAGATTGTAGCAGGTCTGACGAGTCATGGTGGCAAGAGCCGGTGTGAAAGAGCCTTCATTCCCTGACTCCAAACTCCTGGGATTCGGCCCTCCTTCCTTTCAGCAGTGTGGTGGTGGTGGTGCTTACAGTGAGCTTACATTCTTTTGTTTTGGGAAAACAAAGGCCAAAGATATAAACATTCAAATCCAGCCACAAAGATTCCACCCTGCTTTTCTTTTTTACAAATGCAGAAACTGAGGCCCAAACAGACAGCAGGTTAAAACTAGAGCCAGAGGTAGTAATTATGTCTTTTAAGCTGTCAGAGCAGGGCTCTATTTTTAAAAGTTGGCAACAAACAAATAATCAGGGGAAAAGTAAAGTGATCTGTGTTAATTGTTTTTCTAATGAATGATGAATTTATATAATCTAAAATTTTGTATGTTATACTTATCTCATTGGCAACTCCTAACATATCTGATGCTTTTCAGGAGCAATAAAAGTCTCCCTGTTTTGTTTTGCTTTTTCAAACAGACTCAATGCCCTTATTCTTATGATCATAGCAGCATTAGGCTCAACGTGTGGTATTGTAAAAGGTAATTGCTCTTATTAAACTATAATTATTGAACTGTCATTTACATGTTGCTAAGGGCCTATTCTTATGTGTGGTTTACAAATTGAAGCAGATTGCCGTCTCCACACAAAAGGATAGGCTATGATTCTGGAGTACAATTATAAAAGGTTATGAGCATTTCTGTAATAATTTTAAAAAATTAAAATAGACTTCCAATCACTCAGCCTAAAGCTGGTCTGGGTGCTTCATATGCATGGACACTCCAGTGGGGCTTATTTTAAAAGGACAGGTGGGAGGAAACAGAGTTTCTTTTTCTTTTTTTGTCTAATGGGCACTTTGGCCAACTCCCTGTCAACTTATAACGGCCTGCCCAGGACACCTCTAAATACCTGTGTACATTTTAGCTCTAAAGACAATGTTAGTGTTTGAGAGATGCTGAATCCACGGAAACTGTCAGTTTGTCTGGTGACGATGCTTCTCCAAAATTATGCTGAACTAGTAGACTATTTCCTAATTCCTCAACAGAGCATTTGGTGGTTCCTAGACTATAAACCTGGCATTTAAGAACTTACATTTAAACAGATTAAAGCCACTCCACCTCTTGGCTCATCTCAACAGGAAAATACACTGCAAAGGAATCCAAATCCAACGTCCAAAAGAGAATGAGAAGGCAATTTAGATATTTACTAGATTCTTGAGAAGATGTTAAGGAATTTCACTACATGACAAAAAGTGAAATTTACTCATGCGTTAAGCAAAAGTATAACTCAGTAGGGATGGCAGATTTTGGCATATAGATTCAGCTTGTAACTGGTTTCATATCAATCCTTTCTGAATGATGTAAAATTAGGTTCACTCTCTGAAATTCTGCAGTTTTTCCTGCTGCACAGATTACAAAGCAAAAGCCCGGAAACTAGACAGGGAAGTGCAGGATCTTGGGGAATAGTGTGAAAGATGAAGGGCGAGATGGAAGAGGAGAGGCTGTACTGTTTATTCATTAATGCCTTTAATTAATGCATTAGTATTTGAAAATATATTCCTAGAGACGATCTTCCCATTGAGAGTTTTCTTTCTTTTCCCCAAAAACCTAAATTCGCCGTTTTCCCCAGTGCAAACTACAGTGTGCAGAAAGTGCTCTCATTTGCTTCAGCATCAGATATTTCCCAGGAAGCGTGATAGAACACAGGCTATAGATCACTCTTCATGGAGACTTAGTCTAGAGTGTATAAGGAACTGTAATTGAGAGCTCTTTTTATTTTCTTCACATTACCATCTTCCAAAAATAAAAAAGGGAAAAAATAGGACCCAACGGTTTCATTTTAGTCTAAAGACTTGAGGTCAGCATCCTACCATAATAACAGGGATAATATAGTATAGTAACAGTAGTAGCAATAATAATGTAGCCTCCCTGTATGGGTACTCAAAAGCTTAGAAGCCACTTTGACACCCAGGGTAACAATGTAATCCTTCAGACAGCTGGGTGAAGTAGAAGAGCTGTACTGAAGAAAGGAGCCTCAGAGAAGTTAACTCTCCTGCCCAAGAGTTCCTGGCTCATATGGGAAGAGTTGGTTTCTTGACCCAAAGTTCTTTTCTTTTTTCGTGGCATCAAATGACAACCAGTGAAGTGATCTTACAGGTAGAAAAGGATGGAAAGGTGGGGTGATGTTACCCAGTGACAGTCTTTCCCACTTCCCCAGCTGGTTGCTGGTGCAGTATAACAAGTGATGCAGTTATAAACGGTATAAGAACAAATTTGCTTCTGATAATTCCTAGAAGTAGCAACCCACTGGAGCTCAAGAGCAATCCCCAAAAACATATATGATGGCACAAGAGAGAATATAGTAACAGCTATAGATGATCCAATGGCTAACAGTTCACCTCAGGAAGAAATTCAAGTTCTCAAAAACCAGTGATCCTATATTACAAAATGCAGGGTTTTATATTTCCATGAAAGAAAGCCAGCCTCTCCCTCAGGTTCATGCTAGACATTTCAGTACCCCTACCTTTACACCATTGGATACCCATGCACTAATTATCATATAGTCATGGATGATCATTTTCTTGACTGAAAGAGTTATGAACCCATTCTAGAATGGGTACTGATAACCACTCAACAAATATTTATTGAATAACTGCTGCATGCTGAACAGTTTGACAATCTCTGGGAATACAAACATGAACATGGTTCCTGCTCTTAAGGATTTCACTGCACAAAGGGAGGAGACAGACATACCAAATGATTATAATGTAGGAAGGACAATAATGATTATATGGACAAGTACAAGAGCACAGAAAAGAGACTCCTAAGTCTATATTAGGGGATGAAGAAAGGTTTCCTGAGGATAACAGCAATGTTGAGTCCTGAAAAAGGAGTCTGGGTGTGGATGAAGGGTGGGAGAGGGACATTCCAGACAGAGGGACAGAGTGAGCAGAGGCCCGATGGGAAGAGAAATGATATAGCTGGTGGACACAGACAAGAAGTTTGTTACTTTTGGAGAATTAAGGTCGAAGTAAGAAGTGGCTAAGAACCATTCTGGCAAAGAGATGAGCCAAGTCAGGCAAAAGCAATGGACTGATGGGAATTTCCGTCCTCCCACTGGCAACATCTCTGTGCCTAGTGTCCAAATGGTCTTACTGGGCACAAAATCCTTCTTGTATGTGCCTGGCTGAGTGGCTAAAAGTGGAAGCACTTTTGGTACATAAGCTGAAGGATAAAACCATTGGACCAAGACTTCAGGTCACTTCTGATGTGGATTGAATTCCTTCTCCTGAAGGGAATAACCAACCATAAATTCATCCCATTTGGAGAATGTCACCCCATTGCTACTTTGAGTGGCAATAGCTGAGTGCAAGAAGCCAAAGTGTGTGAAGAGGCACATTGTTTTGATTAGAAAGAATAAAAGGGCTTAATCTTTCAGACTTGGTCTGCTCTGTGGGCCTTGACTTGAGACAGAAATGTCTCAAAGTGTTAACAAACAAGCCAATGCTGTTATTCAGCACTGGATGTAGATAAACTGTTCTAGCTGATTTTCTTCCTTACTGTTCCAGTCTTCCTCATCTATACCTCTTTCATTCCTCCAATCCATCCTCTCTCTCTAGCCATATTACAGCTTATATTCGTACCTCTTCTAATGTGCTCAGAAAACCGTAAGAGGCAACACACTTGCATGAATCCATTTCAACCAGTAAATAGCTCTAATAGAGAACCGAGCCAGCAGGAACCTTAAAGTGCTAGATAATGATAAGGGAGACACTTGACCCTCAACTGCAGTCACACTGATGGGAAAATCCATGAGGGTCACCATGGGGAGAGCACAGGAGAAAAGGAAATCGCTGCATCTGTGCACCAGCAGCATGCTAGGTGATTTCAGTAACCTCAACAGATCTTACCAGTAGCTCTTTGATTTAGCATTATGATCCCCTTTTTACAAAGGAGGAAACTCTAAGAAGTTAAAGAAAACAACATGCAGCAAATGCCCTAGGCCTCAAACCCAGAGTGCAGTCTTTGGAGCATATAGTCACACAGTTGATGCTGCCATCCTGCCTGGGCAACGACCACAAGAAACAGTCCAATTTTCAATTCAGTTCTCACCCTGTCAGTGCCACAGTAGAGGCTGTGGCCAGGTGGCATGGCCAGGAGCCATGGGCTTCACCTGAGACTGTGGCTGCGTCACATTCCAGTTGTCTGGCCAGGGACATGCTGCATAACCTCAGCTCCGGTCTGCAGAGAGAACAGTAGTGCCCTTCTTATAGAGTCGTTGTGAGGATTAAGTAAATTAATACTAACCAAGTGCTTGAATATGGCATATGGTAAGCCCTCAGTAAATAGTAGCTAAAGTTTTCCACGCCACCGTTTATTCTCCTCTATGTCTTTGACACTGTGAAGTTCAGCTGCATGGCACACAGCTCACCCATGACGCTTAAAAGTTTTGTCTTTAAAATAAAATAAGATACAAAGTGCTTTTTCACCCAAGCATCCATCACCTCCCCTCAAAAACAGAAAAACTTAAAAACAAAATAGCTTGTTGCCTCAGTAATTTGGAAAGACTAGTATTCTGAATTATCAAATCAAATTATTCTGATCTGGAGCTTTAGAGCTGCTCTGCTGTACAGAGATGAACCTCTCCAGCTACAACTCTCCTACCTTACTGATTTGCTTTTCAATGAATCATTAAACTGTGATGTCTTTTCCTGAGCAAAATATTTAAAATTATACAACAAATGCTAGTAATTACCTGGAATGATTGTTACTCTATGCAGAAAAAAATGCATTTACCACAGAAACTATTCCGCCTTATATTATGCATATGGTTTTATAACCAGGGGTTGTGCCATTGTTTATATCTTCTTTCAAATTCATATTAATGTAAAGTAGATGAAACAGCTCCCCATAATTAACCTGTGACATGCTTTATCTCACCTCATACTCTTTCCAGATTCCTATGCATGTGACCCACAATGTGGAGGTGTTACATCCAAACCTAGCAATGAAAGAAACTAAGGATGTGTTGATAAAGTGGTAAAAATATTTTGTATATAACCCTATCTTACGTACTAAGCAACAGAAACTCTCAGAAATTAGAGAGATTTAGTAGCAACAATCTCTTACTTTTTAGTTTTATTCAGCTATAGAGAAATGCCAGAAGTTAGGAGCCCAGAGGAAGAATGAACTTAGCGACCAATCAGTTGTATCAAAGGCAGAGCTGGGCAAGCAAACTTACTGCTTGTGATGTTGTTTTCATTTGTGGTCATTGTGGGTTTTCATATTTAGAGCTTCCTAACTAGCTCCCTCCTGTGTTCGTTGTAGAGTTTGTATCATATTTCTAAAGCAAGTTCAGGAAATGTTTGCATATTAGACATCTTTCAATGGAAAGAAATAGAAATTTTATTCTTATGAGGTTGCCACTCCATCAACCAGTTTGATCTGGCATACCTCATCTCAAGTCATGTTGGATAAAGGAAAATAACAGCATGAGACCATTATCATAAAATTCAGAAATATGCTATGGTTTACATATATATATATATATTTATTTTGGTATCATTCATCTACAATTACAGAAAGAACATTATGTTTACTAGGTTCCCCCCTTCACCAAGTCCCCTCCACATACCCCTTCACAGTCACTGTCCATCTGTGTAGTAAGATGCTGTAAAATCACTACTTGTCTTCTCTGTGTTGCACAGCCCTCCCCGTGCCCCCCAGGCACTATACATACTAATCGTAATGCCCTCTTTCTTTTTCCCCCCACCCTGAACCCTCCCTTCCAACCCATCTTCCCCAGTCCCTTTCCCTTTGGTAACTATTAGTACATTCTTGGGTTCTGTGATTCTGTTGCTATTTTGTTCCTTCAGTTTTCCTTTGTTTTTATACTCCACATATGAGTGAAATCATTTGGTACTTGTCTTTCACCGCCTGGCTTATTTCACTGAGCATAATACCCTCTAGCTCCATCCATGTTGTTGCGAATGGTAGGATCTGTTTTTTTCTTATGGTTGTGTAATATTTCAATGTGTATATGTACCACATCTTCTTTATCCATTCATCTACTGATGGACATTTAGGTTGCTTCCATATCTTGGCTATTTTAAATAGTGCAGCGATAAACATAGGGATGCATCTGTTTTTTTCTAACTGGAGTGCTGCATTCTTAGGGTAAATTCCTAGAAGTGGAATTCCTGGGTCAAATGGTATTTCTCTTCTGAGCATTCTGAGGAACCTCTATACTGCTTTCCACAATGGTTGAACTAATTTACATTCCCACCAGCAGTGTAGGAGGGTTCCCCTTTCTCCACAACCTCGCCAACGTTTGTTGTTGTTTGTCTTTTCGATGACGGCGATCCTTACTGGTGTGAGGTGATATCTCATTGTGGTTTTAATTTGCATTTCTCTGATGATTAGTGATGTGGAGCATCTTTTCATATGCCTGTTGGCCAACTGGATTTCTTCTTTAGAGAACTGTCTATTCAGCTCCTCTGCCCATTTTTTAATTGGATTATTTGCTTTTTGTTTGTTGAGGTATGTGAGCACTTTATATATTTTGGATGTCAATCCTTTATCGGATCTGTCATTTATGAATACGTTCTCCCATACTGTAGGGTACCTTTTTGTTCTATTGATGGTGTCCTATGCTGTACAGAAGCTTTCTAGCTTGATGTAGTCCCACTTGTTCATTTTTGCATTTGTTTCCCTTGCCCGGGGAGATATGTTCATGAAGAAGTCACGCATGTTTATGTCCATGAGATTTTTGCCTATGCTTTTTTCTAAGAGTTTTATGGTTTCATGACTTACATTCAGGTCTTTGATCCATTTGGAGTTTACTTTTGTGTATGGGGTTAGACAGTGATCCAGTTTCATTCTCTTACACGTAGCTCTCCAGTTTTGCCAGCACCATCTGTTGAAGAGACTGTCATTTCCCCATTGTATGTCCATGGCTCCTTTATCATATATTAATTGGCCATATATGTTTGGGTTAATGTCTGGAGTCTCTATTCTGTTCCACTGGTCTGTGGCTCTGTTCTTGTGCCAGTACCAAATTGTCTTGATTACTGTGGCTTTGTAGTAGAGCTTGAAGTTGGGGAGCAAGATCCCCCCCATTTTATTCTTCCTTCTCAGGATTGCTTTGGCTATTCAGGGTCTTTGACGGTTCCATATGAATTTTTGAGCTATTTGTTCCAATACATTGAAGAATGCTGTTGGTAATTTGATAGGGATTGCATCGAATCTGTACATTGCTTTGGGCAGAAAGGCCATTTTGATGATATTAATTCTTCCTAGCCAGGAGCATGGGATGAGTTTCCATTTGTTAGTGTCCTCTTTAATTTCTCTTAAGAGTGTCTTGTAGTTTTCAGGGTATAGATCTTTCACTTCCTTGGTTAGGTTTATTCCTAGGTATTTTATTCTTTTTCATGCTATTGTGAATGGAATTGTTTTCCTGATTTCTCTTTCTATTAGTTCATTGTTAGTGTATAGGAAAGCTACAGATTTCTGTGTGTTAATTTTGTATCCTGCAACTTTGCTGAATTTCGATATTAGTTCTAGTAGTTTTGCAGTGGAGTCTTTTTATGTACAATATCATGTCATCTGCAAATAGTGACAGTTTGAGTTCTTCTTTACCAATCTGGATTCCTTGTATTTCTTTGTTTTGTCTAATTGCCGTGACTAGGACCTCCAGTACCACGTTGAATAACAGTGGGGAGAGTGGGCATCCCCTGTCTTGTTCCCGATCTCAGAAGAAAAGCTTTCAGCCTCTCACTGTTCAGTATGATGTTAGCTATGGGTTTATCATATATGGCCTTTATTATGTTGAGGTACTTGCCCTCTATGCCCATTTTGTTGAGAGTTTTTATCATGAATTGATGTTGAACTTTGTCGAATGCTTTTTCAGCATCTATGGAGATGATCATGTGGTTTTTGTCCTTCTTTTTGTTGATGTGCTGGATGATGTTGATGAATTTTCGAATGTTGTACCATCCTTGCATCCCTGGGATGAATCCCACTTGGTCATGGTGTATGATCCTCTTGATGTATTTTTGAATTCAGTTTGCTAATATTTTGTTGAGTATTTTTGTATCTACGTTCATCAGGGATATTGGTCTGTAGTTTTCTTTTTTGGTGGGGTCTTTGCCTGGTTTTGGTATTAGGGTGATGTTGGCTTCATAGAATGAGTTTGGGAGTATTCCCTCCTGTTCTATTTTTTGGAAAACTTTAAGGAGAATGGGTGTTATGTCTTCTCTGTATGTCTGATAAAATTCTGAGGTAAATCCATCTGGCCTGGGGGTTTTGTTCTTGGGTAGTTTTTTGATTACTGATTCAATTTCATTGCTGCTAATTGGTCTGTTTAGATTTTCTGTTTCTTTCTGGGTCAGTCTTGGAAGGTTGTATTTTTCTAGGAAGTTGTCCATTTCTCCTAGGTTTTCCAGCTTGTTAGCATATAGGTTTTCATAGTACTCTCTAATAATTCTTTGTATTTCTGTGGGGTCCGTCATGATTTTTCCTTTCTCGTTTGATTCTGTTGATGTGTGTTGACTCTCTTTTCCTCTTAATAAGTCTGGCTAGAGGCTTATCTATTTTGTTTATTTTCTCGAAGAACCAGCTCTTGGTTTCATTGATTTTTGCTATTGTTTTATTCTTCTCAATTTTATTTATTTCTTCTCTGATCTTTATATGTCCCTCCGTCTGCTGACCTTAGGCCTCATTTGTTCTTCTTTTTCCAATTTCAATAATTGTGACATCAGACTATTCATTTAGGATTGTTCTTCCTTCTTTAAATATGCCTGGATTGCTATATACTTTCCTCTTAAGACTGCTTTTGCCACGTCCCACAGAAGTTGGGGCTTTGTGTTGTTGTTGTCATTTGTTTCCATATATTGCTGGATCTCCATTTTGATGTGGTCATTGATCCATTGATTATTTAGAAGCATGTTGTTAAGCGTCCTTGTGTTTGTGAGCCTTTTTGCTTTCTTTGTACAATTTATTTCTAGTTTTATACCTTTGTGGTCTGAAAAGTTGGTTGGTAGGATTTCAATCTTTTGGAATTTACTGAGGCTCTTTTTGTGGCCTAGTATGTGGTCTATTCTGGAGAATGTTCCATGTGCACTTGAGAAGAATGTGTATCCTGTTGCTTTTGGATGTAGAGTTCTGTAGATGTCTATTAGGTCCATCTGTTCTAGTGTGTTGTTCAGTGCCTCTGTGTCCTTACTTATTTTCTGTCTGGTGGATCTGCCCTTTGGAGTGAGTGGTGTGTGAAAGTCTCCCAAAATGAATGCATTGCATTCTATTTCCTCCTTTAATTCTGTTAGTATTTGTTTCACATATATTGGTGCTCTTGTATTGGGTGCATATTGTTTATAATGGTTATATCCTCTTGTTGGACTGAGCCCTTTATCATTATGTAATGTCCTTCTTTATCTCTTGTTACTTTCTTTATTTTGAAGTCTATTTTGTGTGATACTAGTACTGCAACATCTGCCTTTTTCTCTCTGTTGTTTGCATTGAATATCTTTCTCCATCCCTTGACTTTTAATCTGTGTATGTCTTTGGGTTTGAGATGAGTCTCTTTTAAGCAGCATATAGATGGGTCTTGCTTTTTTATCCATTCTATTACTCTGTGTCTTTTGATTGGTGCATTCAGTCCACTTACATTTAGGGTGATTATTGAAAGATATGTACTTATTTCCATTGCAGGCTTTAGATTTGTGGTTATCAAAGGTTCAAGGTTAGCTTGTTTACTACCTTACTGTCTGTCCTCACTTGCTTATTGAGCTGTTATAAACACAGTCTGATGATTATTTCTTTCCCTTCTTTTTCCTCCTCCTCCATTCTTCATATGTTGGGTGTTTTGTTCTGTGCTCTTTTTAGGAGTGCTCCCATCTAGAGCAGTCCCTGTAGGATGCCCTGTAGAGGTGGTTTGTGGGAGGCAAATTCCCTCAACTTTTGCTTGTCTGGGAATTGTTTAATCCCTCCTTCATATTTAAATGATAATCATGCTGGATACAGTATCCTTGGTTCAAGGCCCTTCTGTTTCATTGCATTAAATATATCATGCCATTCTCTTCTGGCCTGTAAGGTTTCTGCTGAGAAGTCTGATGATAGCCTGATGGGTTTTCCTTTGTAGGTGACCTTTTTTCTCTCTCTGGCTGCCTTTAATACTCTGTCCTTGTCCTTGATCTTTGCCATTTTAATTATTATGTGTCTTGGTGTTGTCCTCTTTGGATCCCGTCTCTTTTGAGTTCTGTGTGCCTCCGTAGTCTAAGCAACTATTTCCTCCCCCAGTTTGGGGAAGTTCTCAGCAATTATTTCTTCAAAGACACTTTCTATCCCTTTTTCTCTCTCTTCTTCTTCTGGTACCCCTGTAATGCAGATATTGTTCCTTTTGGATTGGTCACACAGTTCTCTTAATATTGTTTCATTCCTGGAGATTCTTTTATCTCTCTCTGCATCAGCTTCTATGCATTCCTGATCTCTGGTTTCTATTCCATCAATGGTATCTTGCATCTTATCCATTCTGCTTATAAATCCTTCCAGAGTTTGTTTCACTTCTGTAATCTCCCTCCGGACTTCATCCCTTAGCTCTTGCATATTTCTCTGCAGCTCTGTCAGCATGTTTACGATTTTTATTTTGAATTCTTTTTCAGGGAGACTGGTTAGGTCTGCCTCTGCAGATCTTTTCTCAGGTGTAACTATCTTGGACTGGACCAGATTTTTTTGCCTTTTCATGGTGATAGCGGCGGCTGTAGGCAGGTTACAGTTGTGTCAGCTGGGAGAAGAAAGTCCTTTCCTGCTTGCTGCATGCCTTGCCCTTCTCTGCTGCCTGTGACGGTTACCCGCACTCCTGGAGCAGCCACCGGGTTAGTCCCCTAAGCTGCTGTGGGCGGGGTGTCTGTCAGAGAAGTGCGGAGCCCTGCAGGGAGTGGCAGGCACGCCAGGTGCGCTCCTCATTGCTAGCGATGGCCCTGCCAGGCAGCTGTGTGACAGAAGTGGCCTTTGAGTCTGGCCTGGGTGGCTGTGCATTGGACTGGGATTCTGGTTGGCTGCTGGGAGCGCACCTGCTCCCTCTGACTCTGCTGCAGGTGCGCACGGGGCTCTTCCGTGCAGGCTTCTACTGGGCTCCTCTGGCTTCACTGCCGCTGGTGCACGCAAGCTGCACTGGGGCTTTTTGGTCACGCCGCTGCAGGCTAGCACAAGCCTCTCCTGTGGTGCACGAATCTGCTCTCGGTCCCTTCTGGCCCTGCCGTCCCCGGCACGCACTGCCACTCTCCCGCTACTGGGTCAGTGTGTCGGGGTGCGCACCAGTTGGAGGAACAACTGGCAGGCTGCTTAGTGCCATGAGGGGCTTCAGAGCTGCACTGCCTCCCCAGGGTTTAGGGCGCCTAAGTTTCCCCGGTATTCCCAGCTGCCGGGACAACTTTGTCCAGCTATGGGGTCCCTGTCTCTTTAAGACTTGCAGAAAGCACTCGCTTTTCTTTTGTCTCAGGGGCACTGGTTGTGGGGACCTGCCCACAGGTCTTGCTTTTCCGTTTCTCTGATATCCAGCACTCCATGCACCATTGTGTCTGCATTCCGGGTGCGGATTTCTAGAGCTGGTTGTTTAGCAGTCCTGGGCTTTCACTCCCTCCCTGTTCTGACTCCTTTCTTCCTGCTGGGTTTTGGGGTGGGGGAGCATTCAGGTCCCGCCTGGCCGCGGCTTGTATCTTACCCCCTTTGTGTGATGTTGAGTTCTCACAGATGTAGATGTATCCTGGCTGTTGTACTGCATCCACTGGTGTCTCTTTTAGGAATAGTTGTATTTATTGTATTTTCATAAATATATATGTTTTGAGGAGGAGATTTCCTCTGAACTACTCACACCACCATCTTCCCGTGATCCTCTACATATATATTTTCATGATCAATAATGTGTAGATTTAGATAAAATCTTCTGCCTTAGAGAGGTGGTAGCAGATTAAAAGGTTTTGCAATCTTTCTCCCTCATAGGACAGTATGTCATATTGAGTGTAAAACCAGATAAACTGCTTTCACTGGACACAAGAACTAACAAGAAACCTATGCTCAATGTAATAATTCTGAGGGCAGCTTAGGCAAGTAATTCTGTTTTCCAGTTTGCAAATTCTTCTCCCAATATGGTATATTCCACAGCCAGTGTTTACCACACAGGCCTTTAGACCAGAATGACAATTCAGCCTCCCTTACCCTCTGGAAAGCTCAAGAATTGTGCCCCTAAACCTGGTTCAGGTCATTTCTGACAATCGTATGAAAACAAGGCTCCCTTTCCTCTTCCAGGTCCAGACCACCGTGAAGCGCCAGTGGGCCCAGTTTAAAACCCAGTGGAACCAGCGTTGGGGGAGGAGCAATAGCAACAGCCGCTCTGTTGCCATCGCTGTAGTAGCTGAGGCCGGCGACATCCCTGTTTACATCTGCCACCAGGAGCCGAGGAACGAAGCCGCCAACAATCTGGACGATGAGGGCGCAGAGGTCATCGCTTTGGAGATCATAGAGCAAGAGTCCTGCGCTTGACTGTGAAGCACATTCAGCACCATGATCACTGAGCCCTCACCCCCTGGGAGACAGACCGACCATGCGTCTAAAGTGATTCCCATCCTCCCAGGAGCCGAACATATCATCTGTGACGAATTATTAAGTGAATTTGTCCATAGTGATTCTGAAGAAAGTTATTCTTGGTACTATTGCTGTGGGAGACAGTCTAGGAATTGAGTCTCCCTCTGCAACACTTGTGAACTCCATCTTTCATCCAGGACTGAGTTGCAGATGTCTTGGTTATGCAAGCAAAGTATCTAAGAAAAACGCAACTAAATTGACCTAGTTCAGAAACAGGGTGCTCCTTGTTAATCTTGAGCCATTTATACCTTTGGAAAATTAAAATCACTGTCAATATTTTTCTTTTTAACTCAAGACTTTGAATTAGAATATTTCTGTATTTGGCTATGAGTCCAATTTTTAATTTTTTTTAATTTCAATCAATTCTGATGTTATTCAGATGTTTAACCATCCACACAATGTAAACTGCACAAATTACATGGCCTCTGCCAGACAAAGTGGCTTTCTAATATAGAGATGACTGAGTGTGTGGGGAGAAGGCCTGTGTTAGGCAGGAAGATCTAATGCTTTGAATGAAAAAGAAATTTATAGAGTCAATTTGCTGGAAGCATTAGATGGGCTGATTTTGTAATTGGTTTGTTAGTATCCTATGCTCAGTGTGATTGTGGTAATCCCGCCAAATAGGGCAGGTCCTTACTGCTGTGAAGAACTGGCCTTCTTGTTGAATAAGCTTTGGTCACTGGCATTTACCAGTTGGGAGGTCACAAAGAATCCATCATTAACTTTTTCACAAAACTGCCAAAAATATATGTCCCCCACTTTCCTAAACTCTAGGATTTATAAAGCAAATCACTCCGAGGTTTATAAAGCAGATTACCTCTTGCCCTTGGGTGCTATCTAACAGTAAAAGATAAATTTGCTTAAGACTGGTCATTAAAAGACTCCATATAAGTACATTAACTGCCTTCCACCCAGCTTCAAAGCTTAACAAAATCTCAGTCTTTTCCAGGAAGATATAGTAAGTCTAATTTAGGAATCAGTTTGCAATTCACCTCTTGTGTGCTATTAGGAAAACAGGAGGGGGAAAAACTTAACTGCTACAAGTTTAACCATACACTAATGCATTTAAAGTAAAAGTAGAGTTTCTCATTAAAACCCAATATTATATTTCCACATCTCTCTTTACTTTCTCAGTATAAAATCTTCAAAAATCCCTGAATCCATTATCATCACTGGCACCTGGAATTAATTTTCAAATTTGTAATGGTAATCAGAGTTATGGTTATTTAATTTGTATGCTAAATGAGGAGATAGACTGAAACCCTCCAAATCTCCAAATCTCATCTATATGCCACTGCCTTTCAGAAGTGATGTGGTTGTGGGAAAAACAAAAAATTGATTTGTTTCTAGTTACATATTTAGTGCACCCCCAAAAAAATTATGTTCCTTCAGTGAAAATGAATTTTGGATACAAAAGTAGCTTAAGTCTCCTTTACAGAAAGTAAGGGAGTTGTTGAAAAGAAAGTATTTTTCCAATCACAGTGTTTATGTAGTAGTGTTCCTATTTTTGTTTACAAACATGGAAAACAGAGTATTTCTGGCAGCTCTAGTACAAATGTGATAATATATTGCTGAAATATTCTAGATACTATTGTGATAATATAGTAGGGGCTGAAGAAAATGAAACAGCTTTCTGTAGAATTATACATAGTGCCAAAATTATGTGAAATGCTTACGCTATGTATATGTTTAAATTAATACAGAGTATATTATAAGCAAAAAGGTGTATTTTACATATTTTTCAAAAGAAATACATTCTCCATCTTTTCATTCATTCATCTCGTCTCCTGCTCATTCCACATTCTCTTTCTCTTCAGCGCAGGCTGCTAATATCCCATCTTGTTTGCACTGTAGAAGAGGGAAAGATAATCCAAAAGAATAGGACAGAAAATTCTGCGCAAAAACATCAAGGTGATTATATCTGTCAGTGTAATCATCTTCAATCTCTACTTAACTATAAACTCCAAAACACAGTTCTCATGCCCTTGATAATCTGGGGAAACACAGCAAATAAACCTAGGGCAAGAAAACAACACATCATTTCATTGCTCCTGGCTTTTTCCCCCAATTTTTCTGGGACCAGACTTGAACTGTCCAACATCAGATCATTAGAATTGTTACAATCACTGATTTTTAATATAGTTTGGGAGAGAAACTAAGGTTGGAAAAAACAGAACTAATTAAATATCATTAGAATGCAGAAAAGCCACTATTGGGAAGATTTTCAGATCTGGAAAGCTTGAAATGGAAAAAATGAGGATTAAATGAGAACTGTGATGGACTAATAATGGGGAACAAGAACAATTTGTAGGTTCTTCACACTATGTCATAGCATCCAAAATTAGTAGCCTCATGAGATCTGGAGAACTTGTTCAGAAAGGATATATAAGGGCTACATCTTTACCTTGTGTTCCAGTGGGTAATACAAATAGATAAAATGATCCTGTGATCTTGAAAAAGCAAAAGTAATTTCCCATCACACCACAAAATCTGGGTAACTTGAACTCAGAAGAACTTGAACTCAGCCACCCACCTGCATTGATCCCTACTAGAAAGTGATCCAAAATAAGCTTCTGGGTGCACATGGGTCTGATGATTCCTGAAGGAGGGAAAGATAACAGAAAAGAAGTGACAGAAGTGCTGTCATCATGGATCTCCACTCTTCATTCCTTCCTTCATTCACTAGGATTGATTCAACAGACATTTCATACACCTTTCATTCAGCTATATAACAAATACGTAATAGTAGCTACCATGACAAAGTTACTTTATGCAGTGGTGACTGCTTCTTTCCTGTATCAATGGTAAAAATCAAAACCTACTAAGTGAACCATTACCCTAAAACCATAAACACTGATATCTTTGGACTGGAAGAACAAAATGACACATGGTTGGAGGTGGTAGCTGAGTGTGATCTTTCCTCCCCACTAGTGCTGGGTAGGACAACTCAAGTTACAAGAAACATTCTCAAGACTAGATCTCTGTATAAAGGCTTAGCAAGGACCCATTTTCTTAACAAGGTCTAACATAGTGATTTGTCCTGTGGCTAGATTCCAATTCAACTCTCTAACATAGGAATTGACTCTTTAGCATTTAGAATAAGACTATTCATAAAGAAGGGAGATCAGAAGCCAAATGTAGAAAAAGCAATCAGGTAAACACAGAAGGAAACTCCATTTGTGATTGTGAGATAGAGACAAGATGCCTCACTCCTAGATTGTTTACATCAAATTGATTTCACTGAGCCTAATCCATGGATAACCTGTGGGATGCAGGGGTAGGGGAAACGGTAAGTGGAAACATGAAGGAAAGGATGATAATAAGTGCATGTCAGAGTAAAGGAAGGTAAAACAACCCCATTTGAAAAAGAACTAAGTACCTTCCTGGTGATTTTTTTCTTCTGGACATAGAATTAACATCTGTTTAATATCTGTGAATAATATGAAGTCCTGAAGGAGAGAAAACACAGCCATTGCAACTGTTAATTACCTTGGGTAGGGAAGAATTTCTAGTATCAAATTTCTTCCACTTGGAATAACAAGCATCTCTGAAAGATTTGCAAGATATTCCATTACCTTAAGTGTTGGCTAGACAGTGTCTTAGATCACTGATCAGTGTCCATTTTCCAGAAACCCTGTCATGAGACTCAAACTGTGCCCTCACTCTGTGCTGATTGACCAGCAATGCCACGGCATGTCACTGCACCCTCCTTTACTTTAGAGATTAATTATCTTATTTTAATTTGGAGAAATTGCCTCCAAATAAAATCTCAGAGTAGTAAGGGAAGTGCTGAATAGAAATTCAGTGAAACCAGTTGGATGTTTTCTTGAAAAAAAAGTTAGAATAGATGAAGAAATGTGTCTCCATCCCTGCCAGACTGGCTGATGAAAACTAGCTAACATACTGGTTTGTCACACTGGTCATGAGTCCTACAACCTAAACATCCACCCAGCTGTAAACTCTTGAAATCTTTGCACAGCAGGATAGAAGGTTGTTCTCAGAAGAGCAAGCACTTCTAACCCCACACCCTTGCATATACTGTCATCAGCAAAGGGATATTGTGGGGCTGAAAGTTATGGCAAACATCTCTTAAATAGAGTGATTTAAGAAGAAAAAGAAAAAGGAATACCAATCATTGAGACACTGTAGTCAATATAGATAGACTTAATAGATATTAGCTTAACTACTCTTTATAACAAGTAAGCCTGCTTTCATCCCCATAAGTGATGAGCAAACTAAGGAGAAGAGAAATTGAATAATGTGTCCACCACAGTGACACAGTAAGTGGCTGAGCTAGGATTTGAATGAAGAGTGCCCAATGCCTCTGTCTTTTAAATTGCCCACTCGGTTGCCCTACACCACCCAGCCTCTCAAAGCAAGACTGTTCCCCTTCAACTCTACAGGATGCCAGATAGTTTTCTCCTGTTGGTTGAGAGCACAGGGATTGTTTGCAACATGTATCTTTTTGGTACAAAATTAACTTAATTCATGGTCCCTAGATTTCTTCAAATAGGAGTGGTCTTTGTAAAATTCACCTTTCTATAGTTTGAAGAGTTTCTTTCTCTAGTGCTGATTTGTGTCTCTAGGCAGAAATTTTTTCACACAGCTGGCTTGAAGCTTTTTCCCTTAAATGTGGTCTTTGCACAGATATTTAGGAGATAAAACATGTCTGGAGAAACTTCCCATGGTCTCAGTGTTTGTGGCACTCTGAAGTTGAGGCCTTCTGAAGAGCAGAGTGAGAGCAGCTAGGGCTGTTTTAGCACTGTTGCTAGTAAGCTTTCCACTTAGTGGTTTTCAAGAACAGAGGGCTGAATAGATAAGATTGGAAAGACCATGAACACTCCCTCATCCATGTAACCAAGTGCCCAGGCCAAGAAGAGGCAGTGAAGAAGAGGCACAGAGGAACTGCAGGGCCAGCCAAGATGGCAAAGTGGTTAGGACTGCTGGCTTCCTCTCCAGATATCAACCCTGGAGAAGGTATAGAAACAGGGGACACAGGCATCAGGAATTAGTATTGAATGACAAAAAGGAAAATGACAAAAGAAATAGAAACGAGAAACTTCAGGCTTCTTGAACCAGGGTCCTTATTCTGAGGAAGGGTGGATGGGGTCTAGTGAAGAGCTAAAGACTAGGATGGGGGAAGGGTTTATTGTGTTCTGATCTCCCCCTGCTTCACTGCTTTGGGACCACACCTGTAACAACAGGCCTTGCTACCGAACCCAGGGTCCCCAGGCTACTCTTAGGGCAGCACAGAAGCCCTAAGGGACTAAGGACTTCATGAAAATAAGTAAGGATGCATTAAATAGCCACCTTGGGTATTCATTCCTCCCCTTCCTTCTTCTCCAGTCCCACAAGTCTGTTGGGTTATACGTGGGGTGTTGCTTCATCCCAGTGCTTTCACTTTGTGAGCAAACGGCTGAGTTTAAGTTCTCCTGGTAGAGCAGTACGAGATCTAAGATATATGGTGACTAGGTCTTCACCCTGGGACTGACGCCCTCCATTCTCCTTAAGTTCACCAGGATCCACAAAGCCAAGGCCTGGCCTTTGGCCATTCCCCAGGAGACAGTAGCTGCCAATCACTTCAGGAACAAGAGCTCCTAGCCCAAGATAATTAGACATCTCAACTATTGCAAAGGAGAGCCAACAACCTAAACAGTGTACACAGTCTCCCAGAGTGATTAGGAAATGCTGAGGAAGAATTCCAAGTAAGCTTGAAGATGTATGCAGAAGGACATAAATAAAGATTTTAGCAATACAGAAAGAACAAGAAATAATATGAAACAACCCAGTGGCAATAGTGGTTATGAAAAATGCAATAGTTGGAATAAATAGTTCCATATGCAATAACTAACATGAATAACAGTTAATTAGTAAGATGCACACAGTTTAAAAATGAATTAATGAGTTAGGAGATCTGATTAGAAATCTTCCCCACAAGATGCAGGAAAAAATAGAGACATGGAAATGGAAAAGAGAGACAGAGAGGTACAAGTGCCAATAGGTGGACAATAGGAAGCCCAGAGGAGACCAAAAAATATAAATGGGGAAGGTGAAATATATGAAGAAATATTTGTTTAGTTTTCCAGAATTAAAGGAAAATAAAAGACCTCAAAGAGGACACATTCCAAGATGGACATATAAATACTCCACATTAAGATTCTTGGTAATCCTGACAAGCAACCAGGCTAAAGCTTTTCTCTTTTGGGGATAAGATAGAGATTTGAATAATTAGGAAAGCAAGATGGATAAGTAAACAGGAGTATGAGTCTTAAGTTGTCTGAAACAGTCTTCACATAACATTAAGCATAATAAGGCAGTCGTGGTCACTAATGAAAATCAATTTCATATTGGATTAAAAAATAAAGCTCCACAGTGTGTAACCATCGAGACAAAAATAAGACATAAAGAAAATGCAACACTGCAAATGGATGGGTAAATTATGCTACGGCAATATGAACCAAAAGAAATGCGGAACCCTTGCTTAATATCTGACTGAAGAGAATGTAAGACAGAAAGTCATAAAAGACAGAAAAGAAATTATGTACTAGTAAAAGCAGTAATTGAACAAGAAGATTATAACCATTGTAAACTCATATGAATCTTTAAATATGGCTCCAAATTACACTAAGCAACACTGGAAGAACTTCAAGAAGAAAAGAGAGAATTTATCAATTGTAGTTGAAGAGTTTAACATGCCTGTCTCAAAATCTGATATATCAAGCAAATAAAATATTATAAGTGTTATAAAAATATCTGGAATATACAACTACCAAACTCCAAGCTATTAAAAATATGTCAAACTCTCTGCTCAATAAACAGGAAACATGCATTCTTTGGAGGACACAGAATATTTACAAAACAGCCATATTTTAAGACCATAAAGGAAACCTCCACTAATGCCAAAGGGTTAATACCACTCAGAAGATCTCTGACCATAATGCAATATAATTAGAAATTAGTAACAAAATTGTAGTTTAAACAATCTGATGTTGGAAACAATAAATATTTCTATATAACCCTTGCTTTTAAAAGAATATTACAAATTATAGAATGGTGACTACCTTTTATTCAAGTCATATTAGTTTTTAACTATTAATGTTATTAACATCTCTAAATTTGTGGGACACACCTAAGGCAGTTCCTTAAAGGACCCTTACATTTTGGATATAGATATCTAAGAAGAAACAAGGTGACTGACACAGTTAAAAAAAGAACAAGAAGGAGAGTGCTATGTGAGAAATACCCCCGATGCCCTGGCATCCCTCCAAATACATTATCAGGCACGCTATCTCAGAGGCCATGGCCCAGAGAGGCTCAGAGACCAAATGATGATGCTCAAATCATGCAGTTTATTTAATCAACTGAAAACACTCGGTGAGAAGCTTGGGAATGATGGGGTAGGTTAGCACACTTAGGATAGAGTACTAGTGGGGTGGGCTAACCACACTACCTGAATCCCTAGTGCCCACATGTCCTCTGTGAGGCACACATCCCCTGCTGAAGGTGTGACTGTGACTGTGAGGACCAGAGTTGGGGTCTGAGCAATGGGGCTCATAGGTGGAAGATGCCTAGGGCCAACATACAGTACTTGCTCTGTCAGGCAGACCAGGCTAAGTGCCCATGGCTACAACGGTAGCTTGCCAACTGTAATTAACGGCTATGTGTTTTTTATCTGCACTTCTTGGGCAGAGGGCACAAGAGTTAGAATGGATGTCATCACAGGGGGCATATTTAATCTCATGAGAACTAAAGATACCAGTTTAACAAAGGACACTATTCCATGTTGACCAGGTATCTTTATTTTAATGTAAACAAATTCATCTTTTTTCTTTTGCGTTTAGTTTGTTATTTTATAAGCAATTTTTCCTTGCTCTCAAGCTTTATATTTCTATCTTTGACAATTAGATCTTTAATCTCCTGGGAACATGGAGTTGTATTTTTCTCCCTATGTGAGCCAGCTTTTCCAACACCATCTATTTCATTGTTTTCCCCTGCTTTGTGGTGCCACCTTCGTTAATTATTCTAGAAGTGTCCTAGAAGTCTCATGCACATGTAGAGTATCATCAATATTAGGGAATTGTATGCCTTTGTATCTTTAGTGTATCACAAATACTTGATGACTGTGGTTCCTCCATATCCTATAGTCCATGTTAAACACATATATGCTCTATTCAGTTTCTCCTATGTCTAATATATCTCACAAGTTATAACCTACATATTATTCATACTTCTCCTTCACTCTCCTTGTCTTCTAGAGCAGAACTGAATGTTCTAAATAACTCATCAAACATGTATTGCCGAGGGACACAAGCTTCAGAGTAGAAATAAATGAAATACAGAACAAAAAAAGAGAAGACCAACGAAACCAAATATTTAGTTCTTTGACAGCAAAATTAGTAAAGAAAAGGACCACTAGTGATACTGATCAATAAAAAAAGGATCCTTATTTTAAAAATACATAATAAAGTGATGATTAAGATACCACAGAGATTATAAAAACAGTAAGATCATTACGATGTCTATGTAATGTTCAATGTACATATGCTAATAAACTTGGAAACTTAGATGAAACTAAACTCATAGAAAAATATATATAAATGGACAAATCACTCACAAAAAATAGAAAACTTGAATAAAGTAAATAGCCCAAAGCCACAGTCTTAGATGGTCTTATAGATAAGTCCTATTAAATTTGTTGAGGAATAATTCCTATGTTAAACTATTTTCTAGTTACACAAGATTTTTCACAATAGTTAACAAAGGTGGCACCACAAAGCAGGGGAAAACAATGAGTTATTTAACAGATGGTGTTGGAAAAACTGTCTCACATAGGGAGAAAAATACAGCTCCATGTTCCAGGGAGATTAAAGATCTAATTGTAAAAGATAAATATAAATGTAAAGCTTGAGAGCCAGGAAAAACTGCTTATACAAATAGCATAAACTAAAAGGCAGAAAAAAAAAAGATGATTTGTTTACATTAAATAAAAATACTTGGACAACACAGAATAGTGTCTCTTGTTAAACTGATATCGTTAATTGACAAATGGTAGAATGGAAGATAAAACCGAGCTTATATCTAGAACATAGAAAGAATTCAGCAAATCAACAAGAAAAATACTGGCATGGGATATGCACAGGCACGTCACAGAAGAGGTTATCCAAAAGGTTAAAAAGCCTATGTAGATGTGCACAGACTCCTTAGTTAGCAGCGAAATGCTTACTAGAACAAAACACTGCTATTAGATACAGGAACAAGACTGTTTCCAGGGAGAACCACCAAGGTGTGTACTTTTTCTTATGAGAGAGGGGAACCTGCAAAGTGGGTGTTATGTTTGACTGATTCTAAAGTTTCAAAGATGACATGTATTTCAGCAGACACATATCCCTATGTGGAGGAAATCAACCCTCCTCCCACTTTTTGGAAGACTAGAAAGAATAGAAGAAAATAATTTTGAAATATTAGAAAGGAAGCAAAGCCACAGTCTGGAACTCAGTGATTAAAAGACACACACAGAAAAGGTAACTCTTGATCTGATTTATGTGACAGCTATGTGGAAAGAGGGTAAGATTGAAGCATTGAATCAGCAATTAACAACAACCAAAAAATACAGCGATCTAAAAGTCAATTAATAATAATAACCTGCCTACCCCTGCACTTAGTATATATGTTGAAATAATTGAATCGAGTACTTTATGTATTTAAAAGTCGATAAATCTCTCTCCATTCTAGAACAGTGAGTATGATGACATACTGAAAAGCCAAATGCTACCTCTCCATCCACACCACCATCTAACAGACTCTGTCTCCCATCCATGATTTGGCAGCTAGGTTTAGGCCAGACGACCTCACTGTCTGCCACAGCACACTGGACCAGGAACAGACACCTAATCCAAGCTGAGCTAATAAACTCTCTCCCAGGAATTTTAACTAAGAGACACAGACACTATTAATTACGTGGTGATGGATTTTGGAGATAAAAGCACACAAAGATTCTGAGTTGGCAGCCATATGTCACTGAGAAATAAGAGATCAGGAGAGTGAAAGAGACACAGAAAATAGAGACAAGGGACTATGATGAGAGAGGGAGAGAAAGAAATGGCAAAAATAGCCGCCTGATTACTTTCTTTCAAGAGACCTAGCTGTATTTCCAACAATTGGATTCTATAATATTGCCATGTATTCTTGTAATTAATCCCTCTTTTCCTTGAATCAGTTTCAGTGAATTTCTGTCCTAATATCACAATATCCCCTGACTAAGATAATTGGCTTTTTAGAGCATATGTCTAAGCCTTGAACAAAAGCCTGCCAAGCCTCATTAAATGCACAAGACATATTCTTCTTACTCCCATAGGAATGAATAGTAATGTCATAAAAAATGCTTTCTGTCAGAGGGCTTTAGGTAAGAAGCTGAGGGTCATGGAAACACAGTTTTCATCTCTTCTTCCAAATGAAGGTAGTAGTTTTGTAAGTGAAAGAAGAATGAGAGGAGTTTAATCTGAGGATATCAGTGAAAAATAAAATTTGTTTTTCTGTACCTTGTTACAACAGTACTTGTTAACAGAACAGTCCTTGCTGAGGGCTGAGAGGATTCTATAGGGCAGAAAAATCTAATAAACTTAATAAATTTTTGAACTGAAAAGTAAGAATGAGAGGCACAATAGTGCCCCAGATAAAGCTTCAAAGCCTTCTCTGGGGGATCCCAGCATGATAGATAAAGTAGAACCACAGATGCTTCATGAGGAAAATTGGAAAAAACCAGACTTGCAAAAACATCAGATATTGAAATTGCTGTACATAGACTACAAAACAACTTTGCTTTTTAAACACATAAAAAGGGTTGAACATATTTTCAAAGAATAAAATTAAAAGCCTATAATAACTGTAATAAAACCAAATGATTTCTATAATGGAAACTATAATATTTGAGAGACAGTAAATAAGTTTAGCAAAATAGTAGCAAAGATATAGAGGATTCATGGACTAGAAGAAGAATGAGAAGAAAATATCCAGAGTTCACATATAGAAAAAATAAGTAGAAGAGAAGCTAAGAGATATGAGAAGGTCTAACACACAGTTAACCAGAGCTCCACAGAGAATGGAGAAAGGGGACGGGTTGCAAGTAATATCTGAAGAGATAATGGCTTTGCATTTTCCATAAACTTGAAACACATCAATCTCCAAACACAAGGAGCTAAAGAAAAGCCAAGAAGAGTAAACAAAAAGAAATTCACACTCATACAGATTAAATCCACAGAAATCCAAAAAGAACTCCTAAAAAAGGAACCATTGATGAAAATCAGACTTATTTTTTTTATTATGGTATCATTAATATATAATCACATGAGCAACACTGTGATTACTAGATTCCCCCCATTATCAAGTCTCCATCACATACCCCACTACAGTCACTGTCCATCAGGGTAGTAAGATGCAAGAGTCACTACTTGTCTTCTCTGTGCTATCCTGCCTTTCCCGTGCACCCCCCACGTTATGCGTGCTAATTGTAATGCCACTTAATCCCCTTTTCCTCCCTTCCCACGCATCCTCCCCAGTCCCTTTCCCTTGGTACCTGTTAGTCCATTCTTGGGTTCTGTGAGTCTGCTGCTGTTTTGTTCCTTCAGTTTTTGAAAAGAAGACTAATTTCTAATGAGTGAACTAGACAGTGGATACTCAACATTAATAATAGAAGCTAGAAGACTGCAGGATAAAATCAATAAAATAAAATGAAATTAATATCTGTCTAGATTATGCACTAAAGTATCTTTTAAGAATGAAGGCAAAATAGAGGAGAGTCACATCCAGAATGCAGAGTAAGAAGCTTCCAAAAATCTCCTCCATAAAAGCAATGAGAACCCTGGCAAAAGTTGTCAAAATAAACATTTTCAGAACTCTGAAAATTAACTGAAGGCAGAATTAGTTCAGGAAAGTCATTAAACAACTCCTAGCGAGCAGTGTCTCTCTGGAAAAGGAAAAAGTTGGAGCATACCTCCAATGTTTCAGCTTTTGGGGCAAACTACCCAAGAGACTTGTTTTGCTCTCACCCATTAGAAGCCTGGGGACTGCTGAAAACAAAAGAAAGCTGAGAGGCTTGCAGCAGGTCCAGAGGAACTGCAGAACTGTAGACATCACCAGAGGGGGTAAGGGACTACAAACTCCCAAGAAAAGAAACATAAAATCCTGTAATTGAGAATTTATGCACACAAATCCAGAAAAGACACATCAACAACAATAATAAAAAGTTTCAAGGCACAGGAAGAAGCAAGGAAACATGGATCAATAGAAGGGACAAAATAAATGTATTTTACTTTGGTACCCCACTTTCAATAATGGATAGAATATCCAGACAGACGATCAATAAGAAAACAGGAGACTTGAGCAATAATATACACCAAATGGACTTAACAAACATATACAGACCATTCCAACCAATAGCAACAGAATATACATTCTTCTCATGTGCACACAGAACATTCTCCAGAATAAATCACATGTTAGGTAACCAAACAAGTCAACAAATTGAAGAAGATTGAAATCATACCATAATCTTTGACAACAACAATGGATTAAAACTAGAAATTAACAGAGAAGAAGACTGGAAAATTTCCACACAGGTGGAAATTAACTAACACACTCTTGTAAACCAGTAGTTCAAAGCATAAATCAAAATGGGACTGAAAAAATATCTTGAAGCAAGTGAAAATGAAACACACTCACCAAAATTACTGGAATAAACCAAAAGCAATACTAAGGGAGGAAGGTGATAGTGGTAAGCACCTATACTAAAAAAGGAGAAATATCTTAAAAACCAAACTTTAGACCTCAAAGAATTAGGAAAACAAAGAACAAACTAAGTCCAAAGTTAGCAGAAGGAAGGTAATGATAAAGATTAGAGCATAAACAAATTAAATGGAGAATAGAAAAACAATAGAAAAAATCAACAAAATCTAGAGATGATTTTTTTTAAAGAACAAAATTGACAAACTTTTAGCTAGAGTCAAATAAAATCAGAAATGAAGGAGACATAATAACTAATGCCACAGACATGAAAAGGATTATAAAAGACTACTATGAACAATCAAATGCCAACAAACTGAACAATCAAGAAGAAAAGGACAAGTTCCTAGAAACAATCTACCAAAACCAAACATTTAAAGAAGAATTAACACCAATCCTTCACTAATTCTTCCAAAAAGTGAAGAGGAAAGGACATTTCACACTCATTTTCTGGGACCTGAATTAATCATGATACCAAAGCCAGACAAAGAGACTCCAAGGAAAGGAAATCAAAGGCCAATATCCCTGATGAATATAGTTGCAAAAGTTACCAACAAAATACTAGCAAACTGAAGTCAACTGCATATTAAAGGATTATCCACCATGACCAAGTGGGATGCAAGTGTAGTTCACCATATTGCAATCAATCAATGTAACACACATTAACAGAAAGAAGGATAAAAATCACATGATTATCTCAACAGAAACAGAAAAAAATTTTGGCAAGATTCAACATCCTTTTATGATTAAAAAAAAAACACTAAAAATCTAGGAATAGAAGGAATGTACCATAACATAATAAAGACCATACAACAAGCCCACAACTCACACTATTATACTCAAAGGTAAAAGACTATGAGCTTTTTCTCTAAGTTGAAGAAAAAGGCAAGGATGTCCATTTTCACCAATTACACTCCACATAGCATTAGTAGTCCTAGCTAGAATAACTGAACAAGAAATGGAAATAAAATTCATCTAAATTAGAAGGAAGAGGTAAAACTATCTCCATTCACATGACATGTTTTTATGTGTAGAAAACCCAAAATATCCCAAACAATAGTTAGAATAAACAAATTCCACAAAGTTGCAGAATACAAATCAAGAATACAAATCAATATACAAAAGTAAATTGCATTTTATACACTAACAAGGAAGTACCCAAAAAGGAAAATTCCATTTACAATAGCATCAAAAAGAATAAAATAATCGGTAATAAACTTTCACCAAGGAGGTGAAAAACTTGTACATTAAACATCACAAAAGACTGAGAGAAATTAAAGTACACATAGTAAGTGGAAGACATCCTGTGTTCATGGATTAGAAAACTGAATATTGTTAAAATACCCATATCACCCAAAGTGATCTACAGATTCAATGTAATCCCTATCAAAATTCCAATGCCATTTTTTGCAGAAACAGAAAAAAATCCTAAAATTCATATGGGACAATAAAGACCCAAAATAACCAAAAGAATCCTAATAAAGAACAAAGCTGGAAAAGGACACCATCAGCAGAACAAAAAGGCAACCTAGAATATGGGAGAATATATTCATAAATTATTTATCCGATAAGGGGTTAACATCCAAAATATATAAAAAGAGCTCATATGCCACAACACCAAAAAAACAAATAACCCAAATAAAAAGTGGGTGGAGGATCTGAACAGATGTTTCTCCAAAGAAAAAATACAGATAGCTAACAGGCACATGAAAAGATTTTCCACATCGCTAATCATCAGGGAAATGCAAATCAAAACCACAATATCACCTCACACCAGTTAGAATAGCTACTATCCAAAAGACAAGAATAACAAGCATTGGCAAGGATACGGAGAAATGGGGACCCTCTTATGCTGTTGGTGGAATTGTTAATTGTTGTAGCCACTGTGGAGAGCAGTATGGCAGATCTTCAAAAAACTAAAAATAGAAATACTATACAACCCAGTAATTCCACTCCTAGGAATTTACCCAAAGAAAACAAAATCCCTTATTTGAAAGATAATATGCATCCCTATGTTTATTGCCACATTGTTTACAATAGCCAAGATATGGAAGCAACCAGTGCCCATCAATAGATGAATGGATAAAGAAGATATGGTAGGGATACACAATGGAATATTACTCAGTCATAAAAAAGAAATCCTGCCATTTGTGACAACATGGATAGACCTAGAGGGTAATAAGCTAAGTGAAATAAGCCAGGCAGAGAAAAACAAATACTGCATGATTTCAGTTATTTGTGAAATCTAAAAACAAACCAAATGAACAAAATAGTGGTAGACTTATAGCCATTGATAAGTAAATGGGGCTTACCATGGAGGAGGGATTAGGGTGGGTGGGGAGAGTGAGGGGGATAAAGCACAAAAACTCTCAATCATGATCTAAGTCGGCCACAGGGATGGCAGTACAGCATGGAGAATATAGTCAATAATACTGTAACATCTTCCTATGTTGATAGATAGTAACTGCACTAGTGGGGGTGAGGATTTAGTAATATGGGTAACTGTTGAACCATTATGTTGTATAGTTGAAATCAATATGATTGCATATCAATGACACTTCAATTTTTTTAAATGGAAGAAACAAACTACAAAACTGGAGGCCTCACAGCACATGACCTCAACACATATTACAAAGCTATAGTAGTCAAAACAGTATGGTACTGGCATAAAAAGAAAAACATCATTGGAATTTTGATTGGGATTTAACAATATTAATTCTTCCAATCCATGGGTATGGAATATCTTTCCATTTATTTCTGTCTTCTTCAATTTCTCTCATCAATGTCATCATTTTCAGTGAACAGGTCTTCCAACTCCTTGGTTAAATTTATTCCTATTTTGTTTTTCAAGCAATTGTAAATGGGAATTTTTTATATTTTTTATTTTGTTATAAGTGTATAGAAATGCAACTGATTTTTGATTTTTGTATATTGCTTTTGCATACTGCAATTTTACTGAATTAATTCTAACAGTTTTTTGATGAAGTCTTTAGGGTTTTCTATATACATATATCATCTCTATTTCCAATTTGGATGTCTTTTATTTCTTTTTCTTACCTAATTTCTCTGGCTGGGACTTGCAATACTATGCTGAATAAAAGTGGCAAGAATGGACATCCTTTCCTTTTTCCTGATCAAAGGAAAAGCTTTCAGCTTTTCACCACTATGATGTTAGCTGTGGACTTATCATATATAGCCTATACTATGTTGAGGTACATTTTCCTGTATACCACTTTGTTGAGAGTTTTATCATAAATAAATGTTAAATATTATCAAATGCTTTTTCTGCATGTATTCAGATGACCATGTGATTGTTTTACCCTTCATTTTGTTAATGTGGTATATCACACTGATTTATTTGTGTATGTTGAACCATCCTTACATCCCTGGAATAAATCCCACTTGATTCAGTGTATGATCCTTTTAATGTATTGTTGAATTCAGTTTGCTAACATTTTGTTGAGGATTTTTGCATCTATGTTCATTGGATATATTGGCCTGTAATTTTCTTTTCCTGTAGCATCCTTGTCTGGTTTTGGTATCAAGATAATGGAGGCCTTATGAGTTTGGAAATGTTCCCTCCTCTTCTATTTTTTGGAAGAGTTTGAGAAGGATAGGTATTCACACTTCTTTAAATGTTTGGTAGTTTCACCAGTGAAGCCATCTGGTAATGGACTTTTTTGTTTGGAGCTTTTTGATTACCATTCAATCTCCTTACTAGTAATTGGTCTGTTCAGATTTTCTATTATTAATTATTCATCTTGGTATATTTATAAAAATATATCCATTTCTTTAGGCTCTCCAAGTTGTTGGTGTACAGTTATTCACAGTCTTTTATGATTTCTGTGATATCACTTGTAATATCTCTTTTACTTCTGATTTTGAGTCTTCTTTTTTTCTTTGTATATCTAGCTAGTTTGTCAATTTTATCTTTTCAAAGAAATAGAACTGGGTTTCTTATATCTTTTCTGTTATATTTTTAGTCTTTATTTCATTAATTTCCACTTTAATTTTTCCTACTATGAACCTGGACTTGATTTGTTCTTCTAGTTCCATGAGCTATTAACATTATGCTGTTTGAGATCTGGCTTGTTTCTTGAGGTAGGCATTCATCACTATGAACTTCCCTCTTCGAACTGCTTCTGCTGCATCCCATAAGTTTTGGTAGGTTGGATTTCCACTTACATTTCACATTTTTTTTATTTCTCATTTTATTTCTTCTTTGACCCATTGGTTGTTCAGTAGCATGTTGTTTAATCCTCACATATTTGTGAATCTTCCAGTATTTTTCTTATAATTGATTTCCAGTTTTATACCACTGTGTTCAAAACAGATGCTTGATATTTCAATCTTCTTAAATGTATTAAGACCCATTTTATGGCCTAACATATAATCTATCCTGGAGAATGTACCATGTGCATTTGAGAAGAATGCTTTTATTCTTCTGCTTTTGGATAGAATGTTCTGTATATGTCTGTTAAGTCCCTCTTATCTAACATGTCATTTAAGTATAATGTTTCCTTATTAATTTTCTGCCTGGATGATCTACCAATTAGTGTAAGCAGAGTATTAAAGTCCCCTACTATTATTGTACTGCTATTTGCTTGGGTGTGTTATTTGCTTTATATTTTAAGGTGCTCCTATTGATAAGTTTCTATTGTTTACTTTATCTCAAATATTTATAAGCACCAAAAAATGTTGATAAAAATATTGAAGCTGTGTTTATAATTCAGAGATTGCAAGAGAAAAATCCAGTTCATCCCATTTTATTAACATTTATATTTAGTCTCTAATTTATCTCAAGTCTCTGACATTTTTCAAATAATAGTGTTTAGCCATTGTAACTGACACAGTAGGAGTTTGTTTTATAGGGAAAGTTTCTTATTTAGAAAAATGAACAAAATCCACATTTTTAAATTTTTGAGAAAAAGCCATTTGTTTTGAGGATATATTATTTGTTAAAATAAGTGTGATCTTCCTGCTGAGAGAAAATTGGTTCTCAGAATGCTGGGCCTATTTTTGGCTGGACAATCCCCATATCAAATATGATAGAACACCTGTCAACAAAGTGTCTCATCATCAGAGGACTTCATTTTACCAGATCACCACTACAGATTGCTCCAACAGATTGCCCTAATATTTGGCTACAGTGTGTTTTTAGTAACAATTTCTTAAGCGGGTATAGTTTATACATGGCATGTAGAAATCTTCTAAAGAGATATTTTGACTTGATCATCCAATAATCATTCTCCTGTGTGGTCTTGCAAATTACACAGACTGTTTCTGAATTTTAGTCTTTAAGTGGGAGAACAAAAGTTATAGTGAATTTCCATTTCTGGATGTGGTAAGAAGTAATGTATCATTATATGCTTTTCTCCTATCACGGGTCATTGAAAGATTTCCAAGCTCCTTTACAGGAAGATGAGACCATGTGCTAATTCTGGCCAAAATAACATGTATCACTTTCAGTTCAATAGAGTTAAATGACAGCGTGCCTTCTACATTGCTTTATTCCTCTGCTGCAGCAACTCACAGTGTCACATATTGAGATGGCAGTAACACAAAAAGATGGACCCTCTGACAAATTGGCTTCCCTGTAGCAGAGCCCATATCCAGCCCATATCATTCCTGTAGCATATGCAAGAAATATAACCACATTGTGTCAAATCCAAATTTCAGAGTCTAATTACCTACCTGGACTTACAACTGAGTTTTTATTTTATTATCAAGGTATCATTGATGTAGACTCTTATGAAGATTTCACATGAATAACAATGTGTTTATTACAGTCACCCATATTATTGAGTCCCCCGCAATACCACAGATGCCACAGAGTCACTACTTGTCTTCTCTGTGCTACACTGTCTTCCCCATAACCGCCCCCCCCAACACCATGTGTACTAATCATAAAGCCCCTCAATCCCCTTCTCCCTCCCTCTCCACTCACCCTCCCCATCCTCCCCTTTGGTAACCACTAGTCCTTTCTTGGAGTCTGTGAGTCTGCTGCTGTATAACTGAGTTTCTAAGCAGCTTACCCCAGTATGGAAAAGTTCGAAGGGGGCCATGGTCTAACAGAAGTTCTCAGTTATGTCCCTAATTAGTTATCTGACCTTGGTCAAGCCACTTCACCTCTCTTAAAATCACTTTCTGCATCTGTTCAGTGAGGATCTTGAACTACATTCAAGTCAACAAATGTTGACATCCACTCGCTCAGGATGTTCGGTCTTCACATTTGTAGGAGTCTTGTCTTACAAAGCAAGTAATACATTAGACCCCCAACCATTTTTATTTATACCATGCATGTATCGATAGGTTTACAGTTTTTAAAAAAAATAGATTGGGATTGTGGCAGACATTGTGAGTGTCATTTGAGAAAAGACTGGCTGCCCAAGTGTGTAGATTCCTGGCAGCTACCAACTATTAACTCCAAGCCCCACTCATCTTTTGAACTGAGCAGATACTCTTCTCAGAGTGGTCCCAGCGAATCACTCAGTAGTATTAAATTTCTTTAAGGTGAAATCTAGAAGCTAAACCATGCAAGAGAAAAACTGAAACCTCAAATCCTAGTTGTTTTGTTTTTTACCATTTTTTCCAATCTTTACAGTTGTCACATCTACCTCAATAGTTTTTATAACTCATCCATCATTGTGTCACAGCATTTAGCTTAGTTTTCTTAAACACACCTCTCTTTTCACACTCTCATTTAGCTTTATGAGATACTTAAATTATGTTATTACAAATGTAGGAGTAACTGGTATCAAATGATGTAAGAGCAAACCCTTATTAAGCAGGTGTACTTACCACAGTGATTAAACTTTGCTGTGTTTAAGAATCACATAGGGTCACTAAAACACAGTTTCTTCTTCAGGAGGTGTGGGGTTGAAACCTGACAAATCTTCATTTCTAACAAGGTAATGCCAGGTGGTGCCCCAGTGATGCCAGTGCTGTTGGACCTTGACCACACATTCTTGAGTTGCTTCTAGATCATGAGCTTTCAGCATGCTATGGGCACCTGCTGGTATGTTTTATAGAGGAAGGAAGAATATGGCTTCATCTGGAAAATCAGGAGGGTTTCCTCAATAATGATAAATGAGGTTTTATTTGGTCACATGTTATGCTAGGAAGGAAAATATTATTCCCATTTTATAGATCACAGTCATAAGACTCAGCCAGCTAACTTGCTCAATGTCATACAACCAATAGGTGGCAAGAGACACTGACTAGGAAGAACAGTTATTCTTATTTCCACTATGATTTTGAAGGTCAACTAAATGGAAGGAAATGTTATCAGTCTGAAGATTAGATTACAGTTCAAGGAATTTTCTCCAAAGTGATATGAACCAAAGAGAGAATGGGCAAAGTATTTAAATTCTGAGAAGAGATCCTGAAGGTCAACCCACATCATATTTCATTGACTGAAAACAAAATTCTTATCCATAGTAACAGAAACACTTTTCATGCTTGAAATTTTCTTATTATGTGAATTTTTGAGTGCTTATTAATTAAACATATGCATCACATTAGCCTTAAAAGGGAAGGGATGTCAAAAATTGCAAATGTAAGTATGCCACCAAACCCAAACTGAATTTTACTGAATCCTAAATATTTACAAAGATGCTGAATAGTCCAGCCCTTTAAAATTCTGGAAGAGATTCCCCTCTCTATTAATAAGGACCTTAACATAGAGTCACACTTATATTTTATCCTATTCTTTGAATCACTATCTTACCACCCTCGAAAGAAAAAAACAACACACTAAACTAGAATCATGAGCCAAGAGAACAGAATCTAGATGTTTATAAATTGTTCTTCTTGAACAATGGTGCAACTAAAAGGAATTTTCAATTCCACAAAATTTTTCTACTTCCATTACATCAATTACTGGTTGACAGAAATTTAAAGAATAAATTTAGCTTCATAACACTCTCAAAAAAACATTTTGCAGATGGTAATTTCAGTCTGTTAGGTATTTATGGCAAGACCTAATTCAGCTGGGCAAGTATTTCACTGCCCATCAGCAGTTGAAGTATGGTTTGGCGCCATGTGGCCTCATATCTGTTGAAGTAATTGAGGGGCCTGCAAGCTCGATTCAGAGTCTGCAATAACCAACCAACTCTCTCTTTCTTCCCAAAACTGAATCATTTGGAGAAAACAGGAAAAAAATGAAATTCAGTATCATTTTTTAAAAAAAATACCATTTACAAATAACATTTCCATTTTCTTTTCTCTGCCAAAAACAATGAGAGAGAACCCGATAATGAAGTGGAACCTGCTGACAGGATCGCGGATTTGGAGTCCAAATACCAGTGTTCTCATCCTTGCTCTGTCACATGCTATGTCTTGGTTTCCACATCTACAATGAAGCTCCTTCTGGCTTTAGAATTCTAAACGGTGTGAAGAATTTCCTTAGCATTAGTGAAACTTCAAAAAATACAAATACAGTGATCACACTGCACCTAATCCCTAAGAGATTAGGCTTTGAAAACCAAAGAATATCCATCCACACTTACCCAAAGGAACCATGAAAATATTCTTCCTTTTTCTAGTACATAACTGTGTGAGACTAGATTTTCTTTACATACTTGAACTGAAAACATTCTACTTGAACAGACCGGATGAAGGAACCGATATGAGAATCTGGTTGTCTCATAAAGCTGGTCCCTAAAGGGATATGCAAAAATGTAAAACAATGCCACCTTCCCACCACATGTTTTGCTTTGGAAAATTTGTTTGGAAAATGTAGTTATTTTATAAGAATATGTTATTTCTGGTATTATGTAATGGGTTCATTATATTTTAAAGATATTCAGTAAATAAAAATACAGTGATTATTTTTATTTTACAGTATATCATACTGAAATGATAGTTACCAAAAAATAATAGGTTACCCCTGGTTGATGGACTAGATTATTCAGGGACTTTTTTTCTTCTTTGTTTTTTTCCCTTGAATTTTCACAGTAAACACATATTACTCTTACATTCACGAAATGCAATTTAAAATTTGAAAAACAAAGTGAGCCACAATTCTTTCAATAGTGTATATTACACAGCACCCATGAAAAATATTCTATTCCAGCAATAAAGTAAATATAGCTTAACAGTCATCTGTGCCACCACTGAGATACATTGCATCTTTAATGTGGGTGATTTATATATCCTCTAATAAAAACAAAAGCAGAATGCATTCTTCATTTAGAAGTTTGAAGCCATGAAAAGAGAATGGGCCTCTATCTCTATATACCCACCCAAGAACCCCTTCTACTTCCCAGCTGTGACCTTGGGCAAATTTGCCAACATGTGTGATAATGTGGTAGAGCTACCGGCTAGCTGCCTCTCAGTGCCAGTGCTCTCTTCTGTATTCTGCTCTGGGATGCAGTGCCTGGGACTCTGGAAACTGAACATCCCAGATTCCCTTGCCAGCTGGATTTCAATTAAGATTTGTCAGTGGGAGTCACTGGTCAGTGCTTGGAAGGTTTCCAGATTCTCTCAATAACCACCCTGTCCCCACCTCATTGCAGCTCACCCCAGTCTAACTTTCAGCTTCTCTCAGCACTCCAAACCCCAGTCACACTGTGCCCTTTCAGAGTACCAGCCAGCTGCTCTGAATCAGGGATCCACGCACAGGCTGAGAGCCCCAGGGGCAACAGCACGAGCCACATGGCTCTCAAAGATCCAAGCACCATTGGTTTGCGCCCTCAACTCAGAAGTCTAAGCACGTGATCTGGAGGCGAGGGAGAGGTGGTTCTCCTTTGAGCCCCTGGATTCTAGTAACTTAACTCTGCCCTCTCTTCCCCACCCTGCATGGCTGCTAATCTATTATAGATAAGGGATATCCTTCCTCACTCATCCTTCCAGTGGAAAACCACTCAAATTTGGGCTTCAGCAAAACACAGTTTTGATCATTTGGGTTGTAAGTGGTCCAAATGTTATGTTTTAAAGTCTATCATCTCAAGGGTCTACTGTATTCCTAAAACTTGTTCATAAGAGATCAGACCATAAATGTGACTGTCCCTGCACATCTGCAAGAATGCTCCAAAGTCTGCAATTTCCTGCATTCTCTGTAGGGACAATTTTACCCCAGGAAGTTCCACATCGTAAATGGGTAGGTTCCTAATTAGTCAGAGAACTGATCTCTCCCAGAGTCCCTCCTTCCTCAAACCACTAATTTTTGTCTCCTCACACTTTCATCCCATTTTATCTTGAACGGATGGAGCAAAGAAACTATAAGATAAATTATGTTACCTAAAAAGACTTCTACTTTAGCATTACTGATACGGTTCCTTAAAGACTTCAATCAGTAGGACATCCCTCTAAGAATCAAAATACTAAGGTTTTTGTCCATACAGTCAACTTTCAGACATGATGTGACATTGTTGCTAAAGTGACATAAACCAGACGGATACAATTTCTCCCTCTAGGTAAGAAAAAGATTGTGATGTATTTTGAGCATTTCCTAACAATCCAGTAATTATTAAGTTAAAAAAACTGCATCAAGCCCAGAGTTTGTTACTAGCTGGTAGATACTAACTTCTAATTAACGAAGTTATTTTCTGAAATACCCTAAATCCCAAGGAGTAAGAATAACTGGGTCTCTATTGTTCTGTGTTCCATACTTCTCTGGACCAACTGATAGAAAACTAGTAAGAGTATTAGTGTCTTTTACCACTATGGTCATTTTAAATCAGAGTATCTGAATGAAGTAGAAATATCCCAACTCCTACGTGGACTGCTGGACTAGAGCAGTCCCACAAATGTTGAACTTCTTTGTCATACAGAGGTTTCAGTACTATCATATCATATGCTCATTTGAATATCTAATGGATGGATTCATCTGTCCTCTCTTTTCATTCACAGAGGTTACTGGATTTGCTTGAAGTGGAGGAGAATGGGATGAACCAAAATATTCTAGGTCTGTCTGCAAACAATTTTAGGTATGGAAATTCTGCAGAGTCTAACAGCTCTCCTGTCTACAAGAGAGTTGTTTTCTCTATTCATCACGTGTGGTTCTGGGTAGCCCTGAAGGAAATGCAGTCCTTCCAGAAGGGAGGATGCACTGCTATTGACCCAGCTGGCAACACCAGAGCCTAACTGTATGAACTGATTTCTTTCCTGGAAACCAGGGTAGGGTGGTAAGGAGAATGTGACACCACCTAGTCCTGTACCTGGTGTTTTAGTCTCTTAAAAGAGGTCATTTTCAGGCAGAAAATCAAAGGAGTGTTTTCACAAGAGACTTTGTAATTAAAGAGGGTGACACTCTGGGCTGTTTCAGAAGACAACACGCAGGAGGATCTTCCATAAGCACATGACCAAACATGGAATATCCACACCACCAGGCTGATGACCAGAAGACACAGTGGTGTGGCAGAGTGCTGAGAAAGCAGACGGTGTGGGTCACTCCTTAGGAACGGGTGCTTTATACTTAACACATAAGAAGGCTACCAAACAGTGTGACTGGGAAATTAATTCATACTATACTTACAAACTGATAGAGTGGTTATTTTCCATTTACACATACTTACCATATATTTGGCTTCACATTAAATGAATCTGAATTAAATGTAACATTACCAAATGTTTGATTTGTATTTGGTGTTCTTGATGTACGGTTAATTCGGTCTTCTTTTGTTTTGTGTTTTTTCCCAATGCCACAAAACTCTAGATAGAAACTAGCCTGCTTTGCAATGACTAAAAGCAAATATCTCAAGATTTCCTGTTCAATGACTTGTTGACTGTCACATTTCACATCTGGGTATTTCTGAAATAGAAATATTTCCTTCATCACAAGAAACCACATGTGAATAGGAACTTAAGCACAAGTAGTCTTTATTTCTATACCTATTAAGAGAAATCAGCAAACACAGGAGGAAAGATCTCAGAGGAAACTTTTATGTCTCCAATCTTGACGGTTTGCCCATTTGTTCCCAATGGTGCTAGGTTGCTCTCCTGGGTTTAGCTGTATATGTTTTATGGCAAAAATTTGAAAATGTGTCACTATTGTATTAATGTGGCATGCTGCCAAGCAACTGGGCCATTAAAATACAAACTCTTGAGGCTTGTGAGATGAGATCACCTTTCAAATTTACGTTTAGGATCACGTCTTACTTTTTTCTCAGCAAAAAGTTATCCTCGTACTTCCCATCAGAAAAGCCTGACAAGTAAAATTTCAGCAGTTTAAGTTAAGTCATGTAAGCAGATACAGTTATGAGGTAGTTGGTTCTATTTGGATTTCAGAGGTCCATCGGAAAATGTTTAATGTTTTGGCAAAAGTACAAAATTTAGCAGAATTTGACGGCCCATCAGGTGAAGCTCTTTCTCCATGGAACAGACTTGTCTGACATGCAGACTGGAAGAGGAAAAGGGAAGTTGTTCCTGACAGTGGACTGAGAGCAGAACTTTGCAAGGGCCGAGCAAAGAAGCATTCAGACAAACTCTCCCTTGTTCTTTAAGGGCTCATATTTCCTTCTTCTTAGGCCATAACCCTACCACACTCCAGAGAGACTACTGTATCTTCTTTACTTCTGCCTTGTCAGGCTCAACGTCCCACAGCCCTCACTCTTCTGTTGGGTGTGCAGAACTTCCTCCAGCCTTCAGAAAATGAGGTGCCACAGCAGTGGGAATGTGGCTCTGGGAGAATGTGCAAGTAATGCTGCAGTAAAGTAAGAAACTCAAGCCCAAGAACGTGTATCAAAACTACTCCTGTGGTCCGTAAGGAAATTTGTGAAACCTCAGGAACAGGACATGTCCTGAAGAGGATGACATCTAAGCCATCCCAGTCACAAAGAACCAAATCCTTCATTGGAGGACCACCAGAGAGGACAAGCCTATGTCCTCCCTAGGGACATATCCTCCCTAAAGAACCCACATTCTAGTACCCAGGAAGTACACCACTTCCTGGGTGTATCTGCTATGATGGTATCTCTGGATTTTTATTTCCTCAGGTTTTGTAGCCAAACTACTCCTAAGCTCACCAAATCTCATTCTTACTTTGCTATTTGTGACATTTTCAGGGCTGGCAAAAAGTAGAAAATTTCAATTACAGTGTTCTATTCCAGGAGAAAGCAAACAGTGGACTGTTCAGACACGGAATCAGTACTTTCCCAAATTGTATCAACTGTCTTCTTCTGTCGGGGCTGGTAATGGGCTATACTTTTTTCCCTCAACAATTAAAGAATAAAACATGTTTTCATAAAATGACTGAGACTGCTTTAACTTTCAATCTTTTTTTCCAGTTTTACTGAGAAAATACTGAAACACATCACTGTATAAGGTGTGAGGGTTTGATTTACATGTATTGTGAAATGATCACAATAGGTTCACCTAACATCCAACTTCTCATACAGATACAATAAAAAGGAAAAAACTTCTTGTGATAAGTGATAGGTTACTCTCTTAAAGACTTCCCTTTATGCCACAAGCAGTGTTAGCTACAGTCATCTCTGTGTACGTTACATCCCTAGTACTTATTTACAACTGAAGTTTGCACCTTTTGATCACCTTCCTCCAACTGAACTTTAAATTTTTTAATTGAAATATTGCTTTAATTCTAAGATTCTCCCTTGGACCAGTTACCATTTAGATTCGTATCTTCTTTTTATAATTATACACTGACTTTAGAGAAATGAGTTAGAGATGTTCTTTTAGAAAATGCTCCCACAGCAGTGTTTCTCACACTCAGCAAAGTTAAGTCACATGATATTACCTGTAGCCAGAGAGGTAAAAATAATGAGGGTTACAAATCAGTTTATCCGTGTTAACACATTTTCATTTGAATTTGTTGAGTCCCTTGTTTCAGTTATCTAAAAATCCCTCATGGACTAGCCCAGCTCTAGCACTTCATGAAGAGAATGATATTCTGTACACTCTACTTGCTCCTTATTACAGCATTTTAATGATGGTCTTCTCTGAACATGTGTGCACATGTCCCAGAGCTCAGATGGTCTGTCCTAAAATCCCACCTTCCTTTCTGAAAAAATGAAAAGCTCAAAATAACTGAAGACAAAGAAAAGAACTCAATTCAGAGCATGTTAAAACACTAGTCATTGACGACACAGACATGGATGATAAGTTGAGTTTATTTCCAACATCCTATTCAGATGTACACATTTAGACTCTAACAAGAACTTAGAGTAATTTCTAAATAATTTTATCGTACCTTAAGCCAACTTTGTATGAAATTTAAGTGGGGTTACCATTTTGGAAGTCTGACAATAGTAAGAGCTGAAGAAATACACAGAGAGCAATTGAAGTTAAATAGAGTTTGTTATTTTACTGGAACTAAAGCTTAGGTAGACTCTATTATCTTTCCAAAGATGTCACCATTTAAAGGATGAATGCACTCTCGATTTACCCACCTTTGCATTATTGCTAATCTGTGGAAAGAAAATTTAGATTGCCATATTTTATAGCCCATTTCCATTTCACAAGGTTCAAACTTCCACCACAGGATCTGTTTCCCTTTATCCTGAGTGGCCAATCAAGTACTATCAAGACTGACCTTCTTTGCCTTTGCCAGGTGTCCATTTGGCCACCTGACTCTTATTCTAATTAAACTGTGTCCAGATTGACTTTGCAGTGGTTCACAGCTGGCCAGTTATACTTCTGGGCTACAATTTTTCATTTTGGAAAAAACTCTCCCCTCTTTAAAAAGCTGGAAAATCTACTAAGTGTGATCAGTCACCTGCCTTTGCAGGGTTCTCCATGACCCACAGGCTTTATCATTGCCAGTTTGCTTTTTCCATGGTTTGCATGTGTTTCAGTGAAAGACTCTGGTACTAACTCCTAACAACCGAGAAAATTTATTCAACTCTCTAACTCAGTGACCCAAATGCAAATCCCCGATGCACTTTCCCATCCTTCCTTATACAACTCCACACAGCCAGAGAGAAGTCTGGACAGAACAGAGCACCAGGTGAGTATCATCTGTGCTGCTTCTACTCTATTACAGCCATTTTAATCAATCGTGCTAGACTGTGGCTACAGGTAGAACAGGAATAGAGTAGCTCTCAAGACAAAGAGAAGGAAAAGAGGCCTAGCACATAATCTCATCTTGTGTTAACTCAAGTCTTCCACTTCCCAGGGAGGGAGTGAGGTAGTCAGGACTAAATTACTCACCAAAGTAAGACAGAAGGAATATACTGCCTCCCGAAATTATGATGGAATTCACTGGGCTATGCTTTTTTAAAATTTTTTTAAATCTCCCACTTAAGATTTGAATATAATTTTCTATCGACTGATAACTTCAGTTGCATTCTGTTTTCTGAGTTTATCCTTCTAGTTCAAAGGATATATGTGAAACTGTTTCTCTGGAAGGATTGGCTTAGACAGTACTTTTATTACTTATACCATTTCAATATTCTTAATTTCTCCATTTTTAATTCTTAAAAAGTACTTTTCAATCTGAAAATGACCAGAGTTTTATATAAGTGAAAACTAAAAAGGACTTTTTAAAAATTAAAGTCTCTTAGGAATACCCTATTAAAAATCATCTTCTTTAGATGCTAAACTAAATCTATTTATGTAACAAATACCTACAGAATGCTTTGAAAAAACAGGATTAAAAGGCATTATAATTAACCTTTCACTTTGATAAGCATCAAAATAACAAACTGCTTTGAAATTTAGTCTTCAATTTCTTCAAGGGGAAGATGCTGTCAAGTGTATTATATCTAAATGATTATTCTGTTCTTGACAATTTGAATTATAGATGCTCATATACTTTAAGAATCTATAAGAAATACGAAGTAATCAATAAAAATAATTTTCCAAAGAATATTATGAATTCAAAAAGGATATGTTCTTCGTGATTTCTTTAAGAATGAGAAAGCATTCCATGTGCAGCAGTAAAAATGAAAAAAAAAACCCACTTGCTCTATCAAAAAGAAATAAAACCCTAAACAAGCAAACAAACTTAAACCCCTTATTCTTCCAGGCAGAGAAAAGCAAGGTGACATTTAGTCCACCCAAGATCAAATGTTTTACCAAAACTAAGGCAACACAGTCATTAAGAAAAGTCTTATAACCACAAAAAGAACTATCCAATACAAAAAGTTATGAGGTGACAAGGAAAAATTCTAATTGCTGGATCTTAAAACATTTATAAATTGTACCTTTTAGATACTGAACATGACATTTATCAACAATGAATGAAGAGAAAGAAATTATTCATAAAGGAGAGATTATATCAGATAAATGTTTGTCTAAGTATATCTGGCAGGGAAAGTTTTTCCTCTTTTTTAAAAAATAAATCACAGGTCAGTCCCTGGCAAAGAGCAACAAATGATTCATTTCACTTAACTGAAGCACTGACTCATTTTTCACCTAAAGATTTCAGAATACCCTAGGCTTATTACCAAATGGTAAATCAAGTACAATAAAAATGGATTAACATCCTCCTAGGAAAGATGTGAGAAAGTAATGTAATTCTTGTGCCTTTGACACAAATGATGCACATGGCAATTAGTTTATTCTTCCCGTGGATGGTGTAAATAGTGCAATCCGACTTTAAGTGGCTTGTTGGCACTCTTCCTAAGAAAGTTTGAATGTATTTCTGGGAAATCATCAATTGATAATATTCCACGTTGACAGATTGCAATCTATTTAAATATGCTTTTCCACCTTTTTGTGACTCAACCAGCATAAGAAAATTCCTAAATTTGTACATGGAGTAAAGATGCTTTGTGGCTTCCTTGTCCAGTAACCTAATAATCAATGTATGGCCAACTTCAGACACTGTAATTAACCAGGGATCGTAGTTGCAAGTGACAAAAGCCAACTCAAACCAGTATAGAGGGGAAAAAAGGAATGTATTGGCTCATATAGATGAAAAAGCCAAGATTGAACTGTGTCAAGTCATCATAAAATTCAGAAGTTCAAAGCCTCATCTGGACTTAGTCTTCCTTTCTCCTCTTGAGTTTCACTTTTCTCTGAATTAGCTTTGTTCATTTGTAGGCCCTATCCACTTAATAATCCCTGGCACTTCCAGCTTCTCTTTCCTCCCTACTTCCAGTGAAAACCCAGAAAATATGTCTCACTGGCCATGCCTGGATCACGTCATGCTTGCAACCAGAAAGGGGGCGTAAGTGTGCGTGTGACCCAGCTACAAGGACGGAGAACCAGGAAGGGTAGTTCCCAAAAGAAAAATCAGTCACTGAAAAAAGGAGAGAAGAATGCAAGGAGTGAAACCTACAGATGTCTATCAAAAGTAGTCAGGACCCTTTAGCTACAAGTACCCCCAACTCTTAGACAATGAGAGAACATTTTTTTGTTTCATAAAATTAAACCACTGGCGGGGAAGGAAAAGTAGCTGGGCTTCAGGGACTAAGGCACTGCCAGGACTAGACTCTCTCTTTCTATATCTGTACTTTTCTTTGAGTGTCAGTCTCATTTTCTCAGACTAGACTCCTCCATGCTAGAAACATGGTGGCCTACAGTTCCTTGAATCTCTTTTCCTTCACCCAAGAAAGGGTACTAAGTTTGTACCCTCTGAACTCAGGCTTAAAAATCCTAGGAAAGATTTCCGTTTGGTTCAGCTTGGATTACTGACCACCCTTAGGCCAATCACTGTGGCCAGGGAGGCAACAAGTTCCCTCAAGGGTGAAGTTGAAAAGAATGGTTTCCAGAAAACACAAGATACAAATCCCAAAAGAAGAGAAAAAGGTGGCAGGGCAAACTTTACAGAAGATGCCCAGATTTGTATCACAGTGCATTATAGTTGGATGCCATTATGATCCCTAAAAATACACCTTCTGTATCTCTGAAAGTGGATATAGAAAAGAGATACACAAATGTCACTGTAATAACTGCATCCTAACGACTCTGAGAGGTTCTCCTAGGCCTCTCCTCTGTGCCCTGCCTGCAAGGAGTGTTACCTTCCAACACAAAGCTATCTTGTAAAAACAAAGTTGAGTATTCAGCATTTTATTAAAAATAATAATAATAATAATAATAATAATAAGGGAGAAATGTGGGATTCACATATAAATCAAGTATAAAAATCAAACGAATATTCATATTTCTGATTGTTTATAGTTCATAATGTGATCAAAACTGAAAGTTTCTGTGATATGACTGCCCTTGCACTGTTCACCATGTAAGAACTTACTCACTATGTAAGAACTTGTTCACCATGTAAGAACTTGTTCGTTATGCTTCAGAAGATTGGAGACTGATGAGAATTAGGCTTGGGGTGAATTAATGATTGTACATTTAGCGCTGAGCATTGAGCATGAATTTTATTGTTGTCAACAACCATTTGATCAATAAATATGAGAGAATGATTGTACATTGAGCACTGAGCATGAATTTTATTGTTGTCAACAACCATTTGATCAATAAATATGAGAGATGCCCTCTCAAAAAAAAAACCAAAAAAAACCCAAAGTTGAGTAAGAGGGTACAAGTGTCAGTTTGATTCTGGTATGTATACATGCACCTGGAATAGCCTGAAAGTAGACTTGGTGTCAATGAAACAAAAACTACTTTCCTATCTTCTTTGGCTGCCAAAAAGATGACATGAATTCTTGTGTATTATTTGAGGAATTCTCTGGTAAATGAAATTGTACATCTCTTTTCCCTCCTCATATGATATCTGATTTTTTATATGTATGTATATTTTACTAATAGACTATTTCAAATTACTCTTGGATGTACAATGGGACATATTTTTCAACAAAATATGGTATTAAGATAACTTTAGATATTTATAAATATCAATCCAGGACATCTTTCTCTGGATCTTACATCTTATTCCTTATTCCAGTTATACCTGTTATAGCATAGCACAAATCAGAAGACCTTTCAGTAGTTTCTCTATACAAGGAAGGTTGAGAAACAAATCCCTGATTCAGTAGAAGCTATTTAACCTCAAGAATATATATGTGAAAATTTTGATACAAAAAATCTCTACAACCAGAAGAACGAACGAGAGCACCATTTTTCACCTCATGAGAACCTAAACTTGCCATTACTGTCTACAGTATGCACAGTAATCCAGTGAGGTGGTCAGCCTCAGAGATATTGCCATTAGTGTCCCTAATTTAACTTGCAAAAATCAAAGTGTAGAGAGGACCAGAGATTCATTCAAGGCCAAAAACCATGGCTCTGAACCTATGGCATGCCCAATTCCAGAGCTCCTTCCACTGCAAGATTCAGCCTTCCTCTAACAGGCTTCCAGGGGCTGCTGCAGCTCTCTGGGGACACTGTGCTCTTTGTCTTGGATTTGTCATCATGGTACTGAAGAGATTCTGGTAATTCATGACTCCCTAAGGCTAAAATCCTCTACCAAGTAAACACCAGTGCAACAGTACAATCTTCAAAGTGTTGGTTCTAAGGACACAAAATAGGGACCTTTCAACTAAGCCTCTCTCTATGCTTACTAAATATAGAAGACAAAAAAGGGTATAGAGAATCATTTTTTTTATCCCATAAAGTCATCTAGAAAAGCATTTTTCAAATTGTTTTTCAAAGATGCTCCTTGAACAAAATAGCTCCCTGGTATTAGTTTCCTAGAGTTATCATAACAAAGTACCACAAACTGGGTGACTGCTGTGGTCTGAATGCTGGTGTCCCTGCAAAATTCACATGGTGGAATCCTAACACCCCATGTTAGAAGGTGCTCCTCTAATAAGGACACCTGTCACATGGATTAAGGGTCCATCCTACCCCAGTACGACTACATCTTAACTACACTACAGTGACTCCATTTCCAAATAAGGTTACATTCTGAGGTACTGGGGGTTAGGATATCACATATATACATATACTTTTGAGGGCAAACAATTCAACCCGTAACATTGGCCAAATAAGGCTGAGAAATACTGCATTCTCTATAACCCTCTTTGTAAATATGTATTAGCATATTCAGGATTTTAAAGGAATCTGTTTAGTTTTCTTCTAACCCAGACTACCAAGTGTGTGTGTATGTGTGTCCACACATCAGTTTATTTACTTTAACATCTAGCAACATCCTAAGATTTAGTGTTTGGAAAGTACACCATGAGGAATGTTGATTGGAAATCCCTTCAGCATCTCCACATGCTAGAGATACTTTCCCAATTCCTCACTGTTAATGAGGGCTTCTGTGGCTAGTGTACTCAGTTGGTCAGTGATGCCAGGAAGGTTAAGGATACAGCAACTCTTTCCATGATGCTGCATTACCAACACCTGTCCTTCTCCCCACTGACTCACTTAGCAATATGACAGGTTGGTCCCAAAAAAGAAGTGGGTGAGAACTTGCGCTTTGATAAATGTAAAACCCTCCATACTGCTGGGGGAAAAAAATAACTGGAAGAACATATCCTGTGGCTCTGAGCTAAGCAGCATCATAATGTGAGATTTAATTTAATTAGAAAATTCTTTCTGTATGCATGTGTGCACACTCATCAAGAGCCTTACTCATATATACGTATTCTAATTGCCTCGCAAAGTGCTTGCAAGTCATTAATTCATTCAATACTTATTTTTGAGTGTTCACTCTAATTCATTCAAAATTTACTGAATACTAAGCGTGAGGGATTCAGTAATGGGTAAGGAGGGCAGAGTCCATGCTCTCGTATTCAAGCAGAGTAAAACATACAATAGACAAAAATAAGTAAAACTCACTACATTAGTCAGGGTTCTCTGGATAAACAGAACCAATGGAGAGATATACATATATACATATAATGAGACTTAAAGACATTGCTCATGTGATTATAGAAGCTGACAAGTCCCAAGATGTGCAGAGTCAATCAGCAAGCCAGAGACCCAGGAGAGCTGGATCCCATCTAAAGGTCTGCAGGCTCGAAATGCAGGAAGAGCAGATGTTTCAGTTTGAGTCCGAAGACAGAAAAAGCCAATGTCCCAGTTTGAATGCAGTTGGTCAGGAAAAATTCTCGCTTACTCAAGGGAGGGTCAGCCCTTTTGTTCTATTCAGGCCTTCAACTGATTCATGAGGCCCACTTACATTAGGGAGAGCAATCTGCTTTACTTGTCTACAGATTCAAATGTTACTCTAATTCAGAAACACCTTCACAAAAACACCCAGAGCAATGTTTGATGAAATATCTGGGCATCCCATGATCAGTCAAGTTGACACATAAAATTAACCATCAAACTTGAAAATGTAACTATCCCTTAAGCCATACATCAGAATTGTTTGGTAGAAGTTATAGAGCCTGAGGCCTGCCTTTGTTATCTGAAAATTAATGCTATTTCACTCAGGATATTTTCAGAAGGTTAAAGGTGCTGATTAGAAATACTGGAAATTCTGTGTTACAATTTTTTTTGCACTGTCTAGATTATAGCTCATGAAATTTTCTGTAATCGAAGCTTACTGAGATTATTTGAAGCTGGGGATTCTTGTTATATTGTCCCTGACATTAGGAAACTTGTAATTTCCTTCATAATGGACCAAACTGCCTAGAGACCCCTGACTAGCTTCAGAATAAAGATAAGGTATAATGACCAGAAACTCTGATTAAATAGTACTTTCCAATATGCCTTTTGGGAGAAACAAGACACAGTAAAAGAAGCACAAATCACAAGATTTAGTCAAATGCCAGCCCCAAGACAGATACAGTTGATCTCTTCCATCTATATAGACATGTTTGAGTAATGGAATTAATTCTGAGTGATGCCTGTAAGTTATTACAAGGTCTTTAATGTAAAAACAAAACAAAACCCCCCTCAGTTATCTACCAGTGAGTGCGCATTTACTGACCTGACAATAGTTAAAAATAGTTTATCAATAAATATTGAACCTAAAAGGGTATGGAGAGGCAGTTTGAGTTTTAGAGTCAGACAAGGCCCAATGGTATCCAATGTGATAATGTATGGGAAGTAGAACAAGCTACTTAAAAAGGTCTGTTTTGTTGGTACTTAAAAGACAAATCCTCAACAGACTTTTGCTTAGTCTCAAGGCTCATGCAAGGGAATAAAGCTGAATTTCCAAGAGAAGAAAGGCCTCCATGGGTGTATGAGGGCAGAACTGTCTTCACCTGTGAAAAAGTAGAAGCTTCCCTTTATGTTCCAATTTTGTGCAGGATTCCAGATTAGAGTGTGAAGGGTACTTGTGGAGGGTAGCTTCAGATGCTGTGAAGCCCTAAGATGCTGTGAAGGTCTCTGAGTCTGAGCCTTTGATCTGTCGAAAAGAACAATGAGTAGGTTGTCTCTGAGGTAAACCCGAGTATGAGACCCCCAAGAACACAGGGAGGACCAGACTGTGTGGCAGAATCTGCAGTGCCAGGGTCAACTGGCCTTCACCCATTTTCTAAGAACTGTGGAAGTCCCTGTAATTCTTAGATGGCCTTTTAGAGAAGGGTCCCTATAAACAAAAGTGAAGTTGAACTTAGTATCTCAGCAAGTGGGAACATAAGTGTATTTCATTTTTCTTAACAGCTTTATTGATGCAAAACTGACATACAACAAATTGCACCTGCAAGTCCTTCACAGTTAAGGAGACTGAGCATGTTCCCATGCTGGCAACGAACACATATTTGAGGAAGTGTATGTTCACATATTTTGTTTATCTATTAATGGGTTTTGTTCCCTGATTATTGAATTTTGAGAGTTCTTTATATATTCTAGATACAATTCCTTAATCAGATAAGTGATTTCCAAATATTTTCTCTCAGTCTGTGGCTTTCTCTTAACACTGTCTTTCAAAGAGTAGAAGTTTCTAATTTTTATGCAGTCCAACTTACAAATTTCTTTTATGGATCATGCTTTTGGTACTGGATTTAAGAAGGCTTTGCCTGATCCAAAATCACAAAGTTTTCCTGTTTCTTTCTAGAAGTTTTATGATTTGATATAAGCTACCAATCAATTCCTTTTGTTTTGCTTCATGTATGGATATCCAAGTAAGACTGTTAAAAGCAGACATCCTTGCTTTATTCCAATCTTAGGGAGAAAGAATTCAGTCTGTCATATTAACTATAATGTTATGTGTCTTGTTTTTATAGATACTCTTTATCAAGCTGAGCAAGTTCCCCTCTATTTTTCCTCTGAGTTTTTATCATGAGTGGATGATGAATATTTTCAAGTGCTTTTTTCTGCATTATCCTTTCTCCATTAAGTTGATACCAATGGAATCAAACTGGAATCAATAGCAGAAAGGTAACGGGGAAATCTCCACTTGGAAAGTAAGCAACTAATAACCTATAGATCAAAGACGAAGTCTCGAGGAAAATCAAAAGATAAAATGAACTGAATGAAAATACATAACCTTAAAACTTGTGGGAAAAAGCTAAATCAGCACTGAGCATGAAGCCTACAGCACTAAATGCTTACATTAGAAAAGAGGAAATGTCTCAAATCAATAACCTAAGTGCCCACGAAAAAACAAGATCAAGAAACCCCAAGCAAGAGGAAGAAGAAATAATATAGAGCAGAAACTAAACTGAAAACAGAAAAACAATAAAGTCAATGAAATACAAAGCTGATTCTTTGTGAAAGATCAGTAAGACGGACAAATCTCTAACAAGACTGAAAAGTGAAAAAAAGAAAAGACACAAATTATCAACATCAGGTATGAAATAGGTATCACTACACACCTTGCAGACAACAAAGGGATAATAAGAGCATTACAAAGAATTCTATACCAGCAAATTTGATAGTTAACATGAAATGAAGCAAATGCTCAAAAAACACAAACTATTACAACTCACTCACTATGAAATAGATCATTTGAATACCCCTTTATCTACTAAGGAAAGACAGTTTAACAATACTACATGAACGGAAGAGCTGTGGTGCACTGCAAGCTCAAGATGAGTTAACATTCTGCAGACGATCAGGTCATCAGTCAATGCAGCTGCAGAAAGCATTAATGGAATGGGGAATAGGTTTCTCTATTCTCCCTGATCATAGGGCAGAACACAGGGCAATGAATATAGGGCCCAGTTTCAGATTCAGGAAGATCTCCAAAATCAGAGCTTATGAGAAACTGAATTTCCTATTGCTGGAAATTCTTAGGAAGTAGCAAGAACTGACCTGGTAGGAAAGCTTTAAAAGACATCCTGCCTTGTGGGTACCCAGAGGTTATGGATACTGGATATCCATGACTTTCCCAGTGAAAGGTTGCACTAGGTAACCTCTAAGCTGCCTACTAGCTTCAAAAGTGCTAGATTTTACTCTGGATGCTTAGCACCTGTCTCATTGTCCCCTGAGGCTATGTATTATGAGATGTCTGCTGCCAGGCCCAAATCCTGCCTCTCAGTGTCACTGGGTCCTGGGTGAATAGGATGTTCTGGACTTCAGGTTTGCAAAAGACTCCTGACATTACCTGTCTACTCATCACTCCCACCCCTGCATGCAGATCCATTGTGGGTATTTTTTACCCCTTAATTCTACTTTGCCAGATGGACAATTCCAGTGTGATGCTTGATCTGTCTTCTTATTACAAACACTACAATTACATCATTTATACATTGTCCCTCTAGCTTAGGAAACAGAAGCTCACAGCCCCAACTGGTCAATGCCTGCCCACCCCAACTCCTGCATGGAGATTTCTACGCCATCATTTTTATTAAATCATGATCTTTTCCCAAAGTTCCTCTTCAGAGTCTCTTGATGAAATCTAAAAGCTAAAAGAGCAAAAGAGGAGTCAAATTAAAAACAGGACTTTGACTTTTAACAAGAAAAAAAACAAAAATCTACTTGGGCTTGAAATAAAAAGAGAAGCCATTGAGATGCTTTAAGCCACAAGAGCCAAATTCCTATTATTGTGGTTAAATAGCAGCCAAACACCATTGCAAACTGCCAGTATGTTGAAAACCCAAACACCATTTCAAACTGCCAATATGCTGAAAACTCCATGATATGCTCTGTGACCAATGGGACTTCACTCAGGGAGATCGTCTTGGCTTTTCTCTACAAGATGCTTAAAAAAGCACTTAAACCAGCTTCCAACAAGTGAGTTTTTAAAGATGTAGACAAAGTACTTCCTGAGAAAAGCATATCAGAAATTGCCAAGTCTCTGCCCCTGGGTGTGCACTAATTATAATCTCATTTAGAATTTATTAGTGACACACATTTAAATCACAGGGACAAAACTGTAGTTAGTTTGCCTGCAACAAGCCTTGTCTCAAAGATTAATGACTCAGCAAAGGTAACCAATGGATCTCAGCCCAAATACATTTTAAAATAACTATTCCATTATCTGGAGAAACAGATACCAGGCAGTACATTTGTTTGTTTAGTCAATGAAACTGTGGGTGCGGGAAGATGTGTGTGAGAACATATGAGCCTGGGGAGGGAAATATCAGGTCCACGTATTTATAAGTTTATGAACTACAAAGAAATCTGCTAGAATTGCGAACACTTTCCTGATCATCTTAAAATACTGACAAATGGCAGGGTTATATCACCATTAATGCCTTTGTTGGTTTTCTGTTTGTCCTTTTCCTTTCCTTTGTATCTCACTAGCACCTAAGGGTCATTTTTCCTCCTTCCTTCCTCAAAGAAGCTGAACTAATGAGTCTAAGAAACTGCTGACCTAAATGTGAACAAAAATGCACCCACTTGCAGAACCACTTCTGTTCCCCCCAAAATAGTAAGACTGGGGCTAGAAAAGGGGCTACAGTGGGGTGAACAGGATGAGAAAGGAAGGTATGGAGACCAAAGCAGAACAGAGGGAAAGGCAGTCTGCCAGGTGGGCAAGAGAGCAGGAAGGGACTCAGTGCTAAGCTGCCCTGAGTGTGGACGTTTCTATTACCTGTGGGCCACCTGCCACCCAACAGCCTCAGACTTAAGCATCTGGATAAAGATTGGGAGAACTAGCTATCTTGTTATGGAGAGGAGGAGAAAGTGAGACCCTGCCCCACACCAGAGGTTGAATGAACATAACATCTGGGATTTCCTTAGAAGCTAAAGTGGCAGTAGAAACACTACCACTGTCACATGAATCATACCTGAATTTCTTGAGTCAGAAGAGGGCTTCCCAAGAGAATGCATGAAGAAAAAGACTTGAGCACTCACCTGTCACAACGCCAAAAACACTGATTCCCACTTCCATAATTTGGGATACATCACACACCCACAGTAGGCTCTGCTATTAAATATGGAGATGCTGAAAACTCCAGGGCAGTCCCACTGAGGACCAGCATGCATTCTGCAGTGTGCCAATTAACCCCATGGGAAAGAGGCAAATGCACAGCTGAGAAACTGATACAGGGATGCAGTTCAGGCAGACCAGACTTCTGAAGAGGTGAGCTGAGGTCCATCAGTGACCAAAACATGGATTACCTGCTACTAGAAGCAGTGATGGGAAGGGCACTGGATTCAAGTGCTGGTTCTATCCCTTGCAGTGTGACTTTGGGAAAACTGCTTCAGCCCTCTGGGTTCCAGTCACAATCTTCACAGAAAAAGATTACTAATAATAATAATTGCCACCTATTGAACTCTTACTCTCTGCTAGGTGCTGTTCTAAGAACTTTTTTCACATTTTCTTTTGTTCTTACAATAGCCCTATGAAGTAGATGCTATTATTATTCCCATCTTAAAGAAACAGAAATGCTCTTTAAAACTGCAGCACAGAAGGATAACTAGAGACCAGGCAAGGAAGAATACAGACTCACCAGAACACCAGCCACCAACACACATCCAGCCCATGCTAAGCTTCCCTCACCAAATCGTCAACTAGCTTGTGTCTGACCCAATCAGTTGCTGAGAGAATCAAAGACCAAATCTCTGCAAAACACAATACATTATATTAGTTATTCCTGAAGTCTCACTTGCTTCACTACTCCTGACTCACATACCAATTAAAAATCTCCTGGGAGAATCTTTCTCATTCCACTGAAGTCCATGTAGGGAGGGAGACACACGTGCTTGCTGAGCTCCTCAAACACGAGCCACTCGTGGAGGCTCACACAGGGAAGGCAATGCTCTAACATTCATTTCATGGAAAAGTAACAACTCTTATACCAAAGTAGGCAAAAAATAAATATTGTCTAAGAAAAACAGCGATGACAAAAAACTTCTCAGCAGTCTGTCTGTAAGTCCTTTCTGTAAGGGGAAAAAAGTTTCAGGTTAATAGCTTCTCCAGATCACTTCATTTCAGTACCTGTGTGTCAAGGCAGTGGTTCTCAAACTTAGCACACATCAGAGTTTGTTAAACACACTGATTGCTGGGTCCCACCCTCAAAGTTGCTGACTATGTAGGTCTTTGCTGGGGTCTGAGAATTTGCTTATCTAATGAGTTTCCAGGTGATGCTCAGGCTGCTGATCTGGGAACCACACTTTGAGAATCACTGATCTAGGGCAGTCTATGAAAACAAGTCATGTCATCTCAGGCAGCCTGCAGCTGTTAAAAAGAAGAAATTGAAATTATTGTTTTTTTTTAAATTGGTAATGTTTCAGCTTCAGATGCCAGTGTGCACCTCTTTTCAACTGAGCAATTCTTCCTCTTTTCACAGCAGTGAGAAGTCAATAAACATACACAATTATGTGACTGATCCAGTACAAGGAGTTCTAGAGTGTAAAGTACATCAACACAATCCTGCCCCAAATAAAGTGAGCAACAGTGCGGGACAGTTAAGGGAGGAATTCTAGTTCAAGGGGCCTAAGTACTTGTATTTTAGCCATTGTGTGAAGTTTTGAGTTAAGATCTTGTGCTAAGTGTTGTCAAGATGCACAGGGGAACACACAGATCAATACTCTGGGACATTCCCCCCCTCTACAGACTTCCTCCTCCCCATAACTAATGAGCTAGTGGAGGAGAGTCGTTCATTTGGATGAAGATTAAAATTATAATTCAAGTGCATGTAGATACAGCCAAGCCTGCACTGTCCATGTCTTAAAATGCCTGTCATTCATTACTAATCTGCTGCTTTATTCACGTCTCCTGCTTGGCTGCCAAAGACATTTAAAGTTCACCACATCTCTTCAGTCTTCCCTGTGCCCCTTGCCTCCTCTATTCTGTGTGCCAACCATGCTGGCCTTAAGCACAACCTTCCCTCAGCCTCCTCACCTCACTACTACTCATCTTCCGCCTTTACTTGACCATCTCTTCCCCAGCGCAGCCTTCCCTGACTCCCACTCCAGAATCTGTGTTAGGAATACTCCACTGAATACGTCTTACATCTGTTTCTCCTGTTAGATCTACGCTCTCTGAAGGCGTGGACTGTCACCTCAACCACTGCAGCCAAGCCAGTGCCTGACGCAGCAGCTCACTCAGGTTGCCTGTCTGATGGGCTAGCTAGGGAGGGGCTCTACCAGAACTCGTCTTTATGAAGGAGATGGCTTCTTCTCCCAAAGGAAATACAACATCCACAGGCACCAGGTCACTAGGTGGTGAGCTGCTCTCATATGTGCTACTGGAAAAAAAAAATCCCTTGCCCAGTAGTCTCTGTACTCTCCTAGCCCCGGTCTTGACTCTCCTGCTGACAACGGCAAGAGGGTGGGAGACAATGGCTTCTCTTTTCTCCTGTCCCAGGCTTCTAAGTCTTCCCAAGGAAACCTATTCCTTTACCCTTCCTGTGTTGATGTGGAAACAGTCCTGAGCCCGTGCAAGGCAGATGGCAGCTCTGAAGGGCCCAAACCTGTCCAACCAATACTCATTAATGTTCATAGGCCAAGTATGATCTTTCTCCTTCCTAAAAGCTTTGGTTGTATGCTACACACCAATGACTCACATTTGCATCTACCATCCTGATCTCTTCTCCAAACTCATGTGTGCACCCCTTCTACAGCTCCAATGGTATCTCAAACTCACCTGTCTGAAACTGTTCTCTTGAACATCTTCACAAACCCAGTTCTCCCAAAGACATCTACTTCCTCAAGCAAAAGTCTCAGAATCATCTTTAACTCCTCTTTTCTCAAACATCACATCAACCAACCAATAAGCCCTACTGTCTCTACCTTTGAAATGTCCAGAATCCAACCACTTCTCACCTTATCCACCTATCCTCCTAGCAACCCGAGCCACCATCACACCTCTCTTGGTTTACTCTATTAGCCTATCACTTCCTCTCTACAGCACCTACTCCTGAGGAAGATACATTTCATGGAAAACATAGCATCTTGCTTGGATTCTTAAAGATGAAACTGTGATAAGGAAGTGGGAATAGTAGGACATAAGGTAGACAACAGGTAGTCAGCCAAAACTGTCTTTCCATGGCTATCCAAGGGCATAATTAAACTTTAGCAGAGGTTCCAAAAGTGACCTCTGCTGAAACAGAAACTCTGACTAAAATGTCCCTTCTGTCTAAAGCAAAGATTGGTATGCTATTTGCAGTGGCTGGACAAAAATGCCCCCACAGTTGGAAATGTCTTTTCTTTAAAACATAAATCCTTCCGGTTACTGATTGGCAGAATCCAAAGACCAGGGTTGTGGAAGCAACAATAAAATATAGGCTGCTGATCCAGAAAATCCCTTTTCTAGGTTGAAAAGCTAAGCTCATTGTGAAAAACTCCTGAAAGACCAAATCTGGGAACTCTTGGCATGGGGCAGAGTCTTCCTGATTGCTGGGGTCAAGAAGTGACCACACAGTAACTTAGAAAATGTTATTCATCAAAAATGAAAAAAAATGTTTATAAAGATTATAATTAATAATTCTGTCATAACATTCTCAAATTAAATATCATTCTGTTAATCACTAAGTCAATATTAAAATTACTCTGAAGAATATATATAAATATATATATATATGTTTGCCCTGGACCACTTCTCTTTGCTCTGAGCATAACTTATATCTCATCTTCAGGGCCATTCTTTCATTACAAAAGGTAACTATGCTTTCAAAATGAATTGAATTATAAGACATTTTTATGACTGCATGTGAGTGAAGAAAAATATTTAATCTAACTTAGTTTCACTTTAGTACTCAGCTAAACAGAATTTTCAGAGGGAACTGTTTAAAGATATAAAATAGTCCTGCCTTCAAGAGAAATTCTGTCATTTTGTAAGTTGAGCAAATGAGCTTCTTAGTCAAAAGTGAACTTATAATATCTCTGTAGATTTTATAAACTGAAGCAAACCAGTTCACCTGAATTGCTATGTATCACTCTAATATTTTTTAATGCAAGATAAAGTATCTGTAGAAATAATCATTCTTTCTTAGGGGATATTAATTTCCCATACTCTCATATCAACTTAAAATCTTGAATTCTATAGGACACTTTTTATAAAATGTTAAAGTCAAGGAAAATTTAGACAAAAATTTTTTATAATAGTAAAGTTTTTGGAACATGATAATACCTCAAGCTTTTCAATTCCATTTATCTTAAAATTCGTTTCAGAAAATTGTTACATGGTTATAATTCAATATCACTGTGTAATGATTTAAGAAATGTCTGGTAACTCTACTGTTGGGTAATTTCATGATTTAAGTATCCTGTAACTGTTTTTATGTCAACAAGCATTTACTAAACAACCTTTAAATGCAAAAAAAATAAAAACCTTTCTCAAAGAAGGAATGAAAAGATGAATCATTTTTATCTTCAATATGGAGAAAGCAAAGTATGAGTAAGTTAAAAGGCCTGGTCAGCATGCATGCTGAGTCTCTAACAAGTAATTCAATTTGTATCCATTCCTATCATCTTAGAAAACACTCCATCTGGCAGGTAACTGCTGTTCATACTATATAGAGCAAACTAAAGTAGAAATTAAAGGAAGCCCACCATAAAACCCATGTAAAAGAAAAAAAAAAGCAGCTGCTAATCAACTCGAGAAATAAATGAGATCAATTAGCTCTATCTGTGCCCAGCTGAGTATGTCACTTAAACACAAGGGCCAAGTTTATCTCGTTTGTTTTCTTCAAGAGGCTGCATAAAGATAATGGCTACCAGCAGAATCTGCCTTTCAAGTACAGGATATAGTGCCACCGAACTCATACCTTTTTATAAGAGGTTAAGTTTTACTAATAGTATTAAACTGACAATAAATGAACTGCAAAGTAAGAGGCTGAGAACGAAAAACAACACACAGACACACATGTACAGACATACTGTAGAAGAGCACCACTTATACTGTACTGGCTTTGGGCATCTGCAGGGGCTGATGGACACTGACCGGCAAGTGTCTCCTTATCACCTCTACGCTTGACTGCATGCCACCCTTTGCCCTCAGCTTCAGTACCTCTGCTCCCAAAGACTCACAAGACACAGGCCCATTTCTCAAGAGAAGGTCATGCCCAGTTATCCTGGACCAACATACACAAACGTGGATGTTTTCTGCTTTCCAGTCAGAAAGAACATGCAAAAACTCCTCATCCGACAATGGCAGGAGTACATGGGAAACTGATTTTTTATCATGTACATGGCAGAAAATTCATGGCTTCAAAGCCAAGTATAAAGGAACAGTACACAGTGACTAAGGACAACTTAACTGAGTTCCAAAGTATATCATTGGCTGAACTCACATTATTTTACACAAGCAGATAATTTAAGAAAGGTGAACATATAACCCTATACTTATGTTTGACTAATAGACAGTCCTTTCTCTAAGTCAGCTAAGCCAGGTTTTATTATCCTAAGACAAAAGTTAAATTCAAAGAGAACAAAGCTAATATGAAAAAAATCCCACCTTTTAAAAAAGAAAAAGTCCCACAATCACCATTCTGTATGCTACTCAGGCACTGAAAAGGTATAATAAATGAAATTAGTTGGTTTGGGTATAGATAAGATCATTAAAATTAGAACATGCCGAAAAAAATTCCACGGTAAGTTTCATGAATTCTGCCTGCTGTGGAAAAACATCAAAATGCAGTCTTACATAGGCTGGTCATATTAGAGTATAATATTTATTCAATTTCACCACTTATGATCACTGTGTTATAACCAAATCAACCCTGACAGAAACTTTCACATTTCAAAATACAGATAACATACTGATTTTCAACTATTTTGCTTACAAGTACTTGTCAGTTCTCATGCAGTGTTCATAATTAGGAGATACTGTACAATAACTCTCTTATATTACACTTACTAAGAACCAAATTCAGAGGATAAAAAAATGCCAACACAAACTCATTCTCCAAAAACTGCCCATGGATGTACTGTGACTGTTCTTTCCTAATTGCACACTTATGGTACATTTTCTCTAACATGTATACTGTAGTCACATAACAATATTTATGATGAGGCAATAATATCATTTCAGGAAAGGAGTACAATAAATGAGACTAAAAGTTGAAGAGATCAGAGCATGTCAAAGTCATCTGAGAACATACACCATACAAACTTCAGTGTTTTCCACTGTCCAGTTGGAAAGAACATGCACAAAGGTTTTTTAGCAGACAGTTGTCGGGAGTGCATGAAAAAATTGGCTTTCGTGTCATATATGTTGAAAGAAGATCAACGCCAATTCAAAACAGAATTGTGCTCATTATCTTTTGGGTCTGTCTATATCATCTATAGCTGCTAGAAGTTTCTGTCTTGCTTTCTTATTGATATGGGATCCCAGGCAAACATTTACCAGATTGGTCAGCTGCTTCGTTGAATACTCCTGCTCAAAAAAAGAATCCAAGTTTAGTATACTAACAGACATATTTTACCAGTGCAACTGAAGAGCAGGCACATACTTAGGTCTCAGTGGATAGCTACCAAGCACTACAAACCAGTGAAAAGCAGTGGAAATGATAATTGAGACATGGAAGACTGTTTGTAGAGCTCTAACAACAGAGAATAAGCACACTTTTTGAAATAAAAGCACTAGACTCTTTTTAATATGGCAGAGCAATCTGACATGCCTGTGCTTTTTGCTACTTTGAAGATTATACATTTTCTTGTATCTTTCTGGAATTGTCTTTGTTACTAAGTTACCAAAATACAATGACATTTCAAAATTTTTAAATGACACTGAATAAACATTTTCTGGCTCTCTACATTTTGCAAGATTTTAGGCAGAAGAAAAAAATCTCTGTAATAATAGAAAATAAATCAAAAATAATTAAATGAAGAGGGTAACAAGGATCAGAAAGTTACTATTTTTTAAACCTTCATATTTGTAATGATAGGTTGAAAATATAATTAACACTAAGTATTTTTTGCTACACAAATCTACTCGGTTCCTGAATTTTCAAATAATGAGTTGCTAGATTGAGAATGAATAGGGACTCATCAAGAAGCTTTGCATATTGATATGATTCTGGAACTTGAATAGCAAGAATTCAGACACGGAGAGTTGCATACTATCATCTAGTAAGAAAAGAATACGTGCCTTCACTGGAGGGAACCACTGAAGACAGTGCAACTTCAAAATACGGGTGTTCATTTAACAACTAAGCCAACCACACAGTTTGTAGAGCTGACCTCTGAAGGCACCAGTCAGCTTCTGGTAAATTCTCTCAAGTAATCAGTCAACACTTACAATAATGACTACCCATTGTCATTGAGCACTAGACTAAACTAGCATGAGAAGTTCTCTGGATGACAGGACAATCTTCCTTCTCCTTGGAAAGTTTCACTGAATCACAAATATCAGTTAGTTAAAGCTCTTCCAAAAATACCAAGCTAAACATTTTAGTCCACTACATTAAAGAGGAAACCTGAAAATGGGGATCATCTCAATCAAATAATGGATATCTCAGAGCTGTGTTTTTTCCTCCTCAGCTGCTTTACTTTTCCCAAATCCTTTCCTCAGCACCAACCCTAAAGTGTTTGCAGTATCCTCTACTAAATTGACTCCAGTAACATTCAGCAGTCTGCCTGCAACTCCTTCAGCATTTGGGTTCTCAAATGTCAGAGGTCAATGGAACTAGTAGTGGTGACATTTTTTTCAGATCAGAATCACAAGTAACATATATATTTCAACTTTGCTCCCAAAATCTGAAACTGACCTGTAATGGGCACACTTATACAAAACTCAGGCTAATATTCATTTCATTTTTTCCAGAGTGTTGGAACCAGGAAGGATGTGGATGATAAAGTAAATATAGATAATTCCTTATTTCCTTATCCAGTCGAATGAAATAAAAATTTACTAAGCTTTCACCTATGATGCTTATAGCCTAAATAAACATCGAAGGAATAAGATTTGGTGATAATTTTAACACTTCCCATATTTTCACTAAGTCTGTCTTCACACACTACCTATTTAGACAAATGATATAACAATCATATAGAAAAGCTCCTTGCATTGAGTATTCTCTGGTGATATATGTTGAGTTGAACTGTGTCAAAAATTCATCATTCTAAATACTTAATAAATGGCATTTTTCTCTACTTATCTATGCATCCACACAGAAGAAAAATAATCACATCTATACATAAGGCAAAAATCTAATGCAGGGTGAAGTTAAATTTAGCCATTTAAATATTAATATATTCAATAATCACTATTACATGTCAGTGTGTTAGGCTGTCACCAATTCATTGTTGAAAGCTACAAGAAAGTTTAAGTTATATAATAGACTTTAGTGTGTGAATCATTTCAATGTTGCTATATCCAATTTGTCTTGATGTTAACCAACTTCAGCTTTTTCCTACACACAGCTGCAGGATAAACACAGTTAAAGTTCAGACTCTGGCTACCTTTCCAGATAATTACTGTTACAGTTCACAAGATTTCAAAAGGATTTGATTAGGCAAAGGGCACTGCACAGACACAGTGTGAATATGGTAAAGAAGTGGTGTTTCCTTTCACATTTCACTTTCATGACTTTGAATTATACAATAGACCAGACAAGAACAGCACAAAGGAAAAGGAATAAAAACTTAATTAGCTGTTTTCCAGCTCTCACCCTGTGCTCTTTGATCCAGCGTTCCATGTCATTCTCAGTTAGGTAGTAGGCTTTTATATAGGTTTCAACAAATTCTTTATCAGGAATGGGTCTAATATCTGTTAGTTTTTCAAGTTTCATTAAAAACTGTTGAAAATCCAATTGCATCAAGGCACGACCCTCATTACTACACTTCTTGACGTTGGCATACCTAAAATATACCACAATAAAAACATAAATGATGGGATGGTTAGAAAAAGAAATCTGTAGCTACTTAAACTTTTCTTTAACCCGTATTTGGACATATACTCCACAATGAGAGGATTACAGGAAAAAAAGCACATGAGCCCTGTGCTAGAAGGATGGGCTGTGTTTGGCCACACAACAGTCCTTTGACCTATCTGGGCCTCAGTTTCCTCATTTGCAAAGCAAAGAAACTGAATAAACTTCTAAAGTTCTTTGCTGCTTCACAGATCACAGTTCTCCAGACTCAATTAACATAATCATCTGTAAGAAAGTAAAACTGTTATTCCAGTTAATCTGGCTGCCAAGAATAAGTTATAAAACTAAGTAACCTTAGTTTCATAAAACTGTTCAATACTTGAATTTCCCTAAGGAAATCTGTAAGAAAACTAAAGCTTTTACTATTTAAAGGAAGCAACCTTTTTTAAAAGTAAATATAAAATTTTTGTTCACACAGCTATTTTGTGATTTATAACCCTGCTGGTTTCAATACAGAGTTCCAAATCTGTTGTCAGCTTCCCACTTTCTAACATTCTTTTCAATAGCAAGTAAGAACTGAAGAGAAATCAGATGAATGATAGTATGAAAATTCAGGTGATGTGTAATTCTAGATCACTATGAATAGTGTTTGAAATAGGAGCTTGCTTTCCAGGGATAGTTTAAATGCATCACTGATTCTCATTTGTGTTCTAAATGGTATAGGCCAGAGTGAACATGGTCTCTGAGAAAGTGGGAAAATAACTATTGCTAGATCTGTAAACTCAATAGATGAAAGATTTATACAGTTTAAAATGATATAATAATAATATTAATATGGATACAGTGGTTATGAAAAGTGATTTTGCCATCAGAAAATCAGGAGTTCATAACCTTCTCTGTGTTTAAAAACTGTGTGTACTTGGAGAAGTTATCTGACCTCTTTATGCCTTGATTTTCGAAGTCTAGGCTTTCTCATTGCTGAAACAGAGAGAATAGTGGTTCTATCAAGGAGTGTTCATGTTAGGATTTGGTGATATAATCCTTTGAAGTGTTTGGCTTAGTAAATAACACAGAGTGCTCAATAAATGTTAGGTATAATCATAGTCATATTATTAGGTAACAATAATAATTATGAGTTTAACTTTCAGATCAGCTCTAGATGCTTCATTCCTCATTCCTCTACTAAGTGATTCTAGGTCACCAGCAAGAAAAGAAAGCATTGGCCAGAGGTGGTGTAGTGAGGTTTAAGGTTTCTCCTCTGATTATATTCCAAAGTGAAACCTGAATTATTATGGGACTGTCTGCTATTTACCACTCTCTCTACCTAATCTCCACCCATTAATGATAATATATAACATTGTACATATATTATGATTCATTACTGAAGAAGCAGATAATGCTTTCATGACAAACTTACCCTTCCACAATAGTTCTATTAGCCAATCGTATACAATGTTCCCAAAGTATATTAGACACAGGCAAGGGTATCCGAACTCTCTTAGAAACCTCATTTAACCTCCTGTTAAACTGCTCAAATTCCTAAGACAAAAATCATGGTGATGTATTAATATATTTATGTCACACTGCTTTCCCATCTTAGCAGCAAAAAAAGATTTAGAAAGACTAAGAATCAACAAAGTAAAACAAAAAGAGACAGTGCTGAAGATAATCTGGATTTCAGTAATGTTTGTTTTTAAGGGTGTATCAAGTATAAAAAATTGTGTTATAATATAGAATATACTATGTTTCATCTCAAAGGAAGTATCATTAACTGATTAAATAATGCTAACAACACTCAATTGTTTCTATATCTCAAATTTTTCTATCACTGTCAAGAGCTTCAGAATCTAATATACCTTTTAAAAGATCTTAAAGAAACCCAGTTGTAAGAAAATGTTTATAAGCTTTCAATTCAGTGAACTTTTTGTAATTTGTAGCTATACTTCTTAGAGAACAAACTGATAAATTATCTTTCTTAAACATTCTTTAAAAGTAAATAAATTACTATATTCTGAATTGTTTGGAAGTCATATAATGGCTGCAAATTTTTAATACAAAGGAAAAATAAAACAAATTTTACTTTCTATTACACACAGAAAAATTGAACATTTTTATTATTAGTAACTTTTATGATATCACACTACTAAAAAACCATATTATTAAAAATAATAATATATATTAAAAATAAAGATATATACATTTAGACAATTCCAAGAATTACATGAAAGCAGCAGGTGGTTCATCATTCAATAAATATACTTTTGGTTTCTTTGGATTATCATCACCTAAATATATTCATCTACAAAAGTAAACACTGTTGGACCTTCCTTGACAATATATTTCAAATAAATTTAAGAAAGCTTAAAATGGCATTTCCTTTCTCAGTTTTCTCAATAGAGAAGCTACACAATACTTAAGAAGATTGACAAGTTTTCAGTAACATGGAGGTGGAAAAATCTAATCACCAGTCAAGCTACGTGATTATTGTGTTAACTTTGCTCTTTTGACACCTCCCAAATCACACTTTTTTTATGACTTATTTTTGACAGTTAATTACCTTTAATATTTATGAAAAGAAGTTGATCGTCAATCCAATAAGTTTACTTTTGAAAATCAAAGTTAAATAAATAATTGCTCTTCATCTTTTTCATCTCCTGAATCTAGCAGAGCAGTAGCATTTGCTACTGAGTTTATGCTTTGCTGCAGTAAACTCTATTGCAGGAGTCAAGATTCAATACTTTTAATTATTTTAAACATAAAGTTATATGCTTACTATATATAGTTATATGCATCCTACTCATTGCTAAATTTAATATTCAAGAATGCTTGTTGTTAAATGAATAATAAAACCATTTCATCTTGTTATGGCTCTCTTGGGGGCAACAAATGCAAACAGCTTTTACCTAAAGGTTTGGACTTGGAAAGGTAATAGAAAGAACAAAAGTTATCATAAAAGTTATTTACGAAAGAAGGTCTCAAACTACTGAAAACAAGGTTCAGATTAATAATCTGGGTAACACCAGTTCTTTCTTAAAACATTAATGTTTCTTGGAATTAAGAATAACTGAAGCAAGTAGCCTCTTTCTGGTGTGTGTGTGTGTGTGTGTGTGTGTGTCTGTCCACACTGGGTGCAGACATCTCTTTTTAATGTGTGTGTGTGTGTGTGGGTGGGTGTGTGTGTGAAGCAAGTAGCCTCTTTCTGGTGTGTGTGTGTGTGTGTGTGTGTGTGTGTGTCTGTCCACACTGGGTGCAGACATCTCTTTTTAATTCCATTCCTATCAGTACTATGGTTAGCATATCATAAACAACAGAATCAACTTTTCAAAAGCAGAATTGTTCCCAAAAAGAAGTAATTATTTATAAGTTACTTTTATCTTTTACATTCCAAATTAAAATTCCCAACTGAAATTTTCTGGGTGCTCTAGAAACCAAAGCTCTTTCAGGGTGGCAGGCACAGAGCAGCCATCACCCACCCCTGAGATCTCAACACTAACTCCTAGACTGGCAACTGATCCGGGGCACACTTCACTCCTTGAGTCTGGGGTTGGCCTGTCTTCAACCCCACCTCCAGGAGGGTACCACACATTGCCGGCAGTTGGCACACCAGAGGAACTTCACTGCTCTCTCTCTGTTTCGTTCTCTGGTTTTGTTTACTGGTTCTGAAATAACCCAGGCTATTATTTTATTGCCTTGGACAAAGCAAGTAAGACTTTTGTGTAAATGAGATAAAAGTCAGGAACATAAGAAGAGCCAATTATCTTTTAACTGATAAATATGAAAACAGAATTTTTTCAAAAGCGTTTTTCATTTTCTCGGATGCTCCTTTCTCACCTCAGACATCTACACGGCTCATTTCTTCCTTCAGGCCTTTCCTCAGTTCTCACTTTATTTAGTCCTTCTCTGATCACAAGTAAATAAATGATATTCCTCCCTCACCCACACCCTGCCACTCTCTATCCCTCTTCTGCTGGTTATTTATTTTTTTCATAGGACTATTCATCACTTGACAAATTATGTCATAATTTATCTCATTATGCTGTCCCCACATTGGCATGCAAATTCTTTCAGGGCATGGCTAAGTTTCTTAACCCATAACTATATTGCAGCACCTAGATCAGAGCGTGGCACATGTCAGGTGATCCATAAATCTCTCATGGTGCATAAATGAAAAAAAATAACGATAATACTTTCCAGACAACTTTTAAATGTTTATCATTAAATGCAAAGGTGTTTGTTTGCATGACACACAGTAAAAGTAATGTGTTCTCTTGAAAAAGTCAACTTAGAATAATCAGGGGCAGGGTCTTTTGCTAATGAATTACACAACTATAGAAACAAATCTTCTAATTAAATAGAAATATCTTCTTCTTGTCACTACAGTCATGGCTACTGAGGTTACATATGAAAAGTCAGCAAAGACATGCCAATCAAACCCTAAATGAGCAATTAATGAGCAAAACCAAAAAAAATCTACAAAGTATTCTTCGGTTAAACGAATACAAAATTCACAAAGTCCCTGTTCAGGGACTTTAATATCAAAATGCTAGAAACGTGGGAATAGCTATAATTTCACTACTTTATAACTACTGCAATTACAACAATAGTTCTTTTAGTAGAATCCTCTTTAACAAAGACATTTCCCAGAGTACTTGCCTTTAACAGTGCATCTACATATATGTTGTGCTGTGACATAATTTCCTTTACATCCCATTTCACATTAGCCATTAGGAGTAGCATCTGTTCATAATCAATAGCTTTACCAGCTACAATCCAGTAAATTGGTTTGCGTAGTTCACTGGCAGTTGAGATTGTCTGAAATAAATTTCACAGAAATGAAAACAAATGTTTTCTAACAGCATAAAATTTTTAATGAATATTTGCTCCCATTTCTAGCATACATCACATCTGCAAATAAAACACATTTGGAGATTTAAATTATGAAACTACTTTGATTTGCAGGAAAGGGCTGACTCAAAACATAATTTTGAGACATTCAGTGAACATGAGGCTACTGACCCTACAACTATAAAAGAACTACAGATTATCATGGATTTCAGCACATTTTTCTTTCACTTCTCTCCATTTCCACTCCCACTTCCCCAGCTCAAGATTCCATCATCTCTTAACTGTATTTCTCTAACAGCTTTCAAGCTGGTCTCCCTGCCCCTAGCCTTGCCATCTGAAGTTCTTTCTTTACAATGCCCCCAAAGTACTCTTTCTAAAACACACACCTGACAAAACCATGCCACTCACCTACTTCAAATCCTCCAGTAGTTTCCCAGTACCCTGGGAATACAGTCCAAGCCCTGGCTGAGAATGCTGCACACCATGCGGCTCCTGCTAACCACTCCAGCTATCTTTCTCCTAAGTAGCCCTTGTCCTTACTCTCACAAGCTGAGTGGCCCTCAGCTGCTCACATGCACCCCTGTGCTCTCTCTCCTCTGCTGGTCTTTACATAAGCCATTCCCTTGGTTTGGAAAAAAATCCCAACTCATCCAACTGGCCCGGTTTAAACAGCACTTCCTCTAGACAGCCTCTCTAGACAACCTTCTCCCAATCACACCCTCTTTGCTCCTCCAGTAAAGGTTAAACACCATCTCTATTTCTTTCCCTTTACTGTATTTTATTGTAAATAGTTTTAATTGGCTTGCTCTCTCACTAGACTAAAAGATATATGAGGTGATCAGTAAGTACTTATTTAATGCAGGAATTCATGAGTGAATAAACGATATTCTAATTCATCTCTCCTGGGATCTGGAGACTAGTTTAAAAAGTAAGACTAAATAATGTGTAGGTCTTAACTTGCTCACAGTTGAAATGATACACAAGACCATCTCTGACCTGAGAATAAAACTGCTGAAGAAAAGGCTTTTTGACTGCAGGCATCACAGCATCCAGATGTGGCTGAAGGAACTCAAACTGTTCAGCCAAGAATACCCTACAAGGAATAAATGACCCATCACATAAGCAAGTGCAGGATTTAAAGCCTGCCAATATTTTTGCATAAGTAATCTTTAATATTTCTAAGCAAAAGTTTAACAATTAAAATTATTTTCACTTTAGTGAACTACCTTGTACCACCACCTGACACACTCATGTACAATCTGCACAAAAATTAATGCAAGCTTATTGCAGGATGTGAGCTAAGGTGGACGAGGGGTGACTTCAAAGGATCTGATGTGCACACACGGTGGAGGCATGCTGACTCAGCACAGAACAGGTAAGCACAGAGAACATGCAAGCTGAAGAAAAAATACAACAGTAATTTTTGAAAGAATTTCTTTTAAATATCCCATTTAATTATACACATCAGACCCTTGAATTCACAGATTTAGTATTTCAAAAGTAACCCCATGCAACCAACTGTAACTTGGCTGAGATGTGCAAGTGAACCTCAGGTCATGAGACTGGTTCCAAGAGTGGGAGTCATTTGGTTGGAAGACTGCTGGCAGCTGCACTGTTCTTTTCTACTTTGTGTTATAAACACAAAAACTCTCAAGTTATATTGGACCACATTATATAGAAGTTACATGCTTTAATTGTTTAAAAAATTGGGGAATTTATAAAGGTCAGGAAACATTCTTGCTGATGTCAAGAGTCAACTATATTGAACACTGACAGTGTAACTACAGTTTCTCCAGAGTCACAATTCTATAGGAAAATGTAAAGTACACTACACCATCTTTTTTTAATTTTTTACTCAAAGCAAGGATCATGTTGCTAAATTTTGAAAGTTAAAACATTTCCCTCCTTCCATTTACATAACTGAGAACCAACCACGCAGTTTTAAAAACTGATTGGTAATCTACTTTAGGACTTGCTTCTCAGAAATACAAGTGATATTTACAAGTGGGAGATGCATACAGCTAGAAGCCTAATTACATAATGATTAATTTTATAACCTTTCTTAAATATTTAATGATAAAGCAATGGTTTTTAACAACTTACAAGGATTCTGTGGCTATCACTCTTTCTGCCAACCCATACAATGTATCCCCAGATGTCAAAACCACTAGGTGACTGAGGTGTGGACTCGGCACTTTCTCCTTTCTCTCTTCTGCTGCTGTGAGTGTGGCAGTAGGGTCAGCTGAAACTTCCTGAAAATAACAACAAACAGACATAGCCTGAAATAGCAAATCTCATAGCAATAAGCCATGTGATTTTATAAAACTGAAACTATAATTAAAACGCTCTTAGATATATATTAATTACATTTAGATTCCATTCTTCTTTCTTTTTACATTTTCTAACTACTGGAACTGACCTCTTGATACAAGTGAAAATGATCCAACTCTATATGCTATTATCTGTGCAAGACCTAAAGTTGGCAACTCAAGGAATCTTTGTGAATTGTCAGATGTGTCATACACACAATAGTAAGATACCCTTCAAAAACTTGTAAATGAGGGAAAAGAGAATGCCCCTCAAGGAACAAGCTCGCAAAATCCAAAATTACGGTGTTATTAACCATTTCAGACCCAGACCTTAATCAAGGGAACTATGGTGTAATCTCAAGAAGGCAGGTCCAGAATGTAGTTACAAGCTGAACAGCACCAACTGTACTGTATATGTTTGGGAACATAGTATTGATGAGAAGGAAAATGGTTAATGGGAATAAAAGGATGCCCCAAGAGTGGCACATGCTGAACTTTAAAAGATCCTCAAAGAAAACTTACAGCACAAAAATTGGATACAATCAAATCTAAAATATACAATGTGTAAATCTATTTAAGATCCATTACATAGTCACAAATTTCCAACATTTTCCATATGAATAAGAGACATTAAATGCATAAGACTGGGCGTGTAAGTTAGGTTTATAAATTCAGCAAAATGGAAATAAAACATTGTAAAACCTTTCAAGTTAGAAATGGTTTCATTCTTTAGTTCTTTTTCATATCCTTCCTTCTAGTAAAGATACTATCTCTCTTCCATCTCTACTCAATCATTAAAAGCTATTTTGGGAGCACTGTATTTTCCTTGGGGAGAATTAGGATTAGGGAACCACACAATTAATGCCACAGCTCCAGTATTTATTTCCTTCCACTAAAAAAGGAAATAACCTCCCCACTCCCCCCAAAAAATCACAAAATTACATACTATTTGGTTTCAACTGGTTGCCTGTACTACTTAATTCTGGTGGTTATTCAGTTACCACCTACCAGACTGTCCAAGTGAGGAACCTTGGAATCATTCAGGGCTCCTCTTCCTCCTCCTTGCCCTCATGCCTAAACAGACACCAGCCTCCCTCATGTGTTTCTTTCTTAAGTCACTACTTCATCAGGACCAACCTCCCAGCATATTCTTGATTGGACTATTCTAAAAGTTCCCCTAGCTTCTCCTGTTTTGCTCTGCTTTCCACACAGTTGACTAGCTTACTTTTCTATAATGCCCAGCTGATTTTTCTAAAGTGGAGACATGATCACACTACACCCTAGTTTAAAGTCTCAAATGAATACCCATTCCTTACAGGAAAAACCGTAAACTTGCTACCATATTACTCTTTACAATTGACACCAGCTACCTTGCCATCCTCAGCACTCGGTAATCTTCCATGCCCCTTATGCCCAGCCACACTGCTACACCCACCCTAGTGACACTCCTATCTTACCAGCCTTCTTCCCCTCATCCGCCTAGCTCTGTGCTCCTCATTCTTTAAGTCTGAGCTCATTCTCACCTCCTTTCTATAACTTCCTCAGTCTCCCAAGAATTAACATCTTTCTTGTGTTAATGTTATCTAAACATGTACACATTATCTGCCTGTGGCATAAAGTACACTTTATCAGTTGTTTCCTGACTCCCCTATTTCTTTTTGAGTTCTCAGAAGGTAGGCACCAGTTTCATCATCTTTGTATATCAAGATCTTGCCATGCCTCCTGGCATCAGCAGCCTCTCAGTTTGTTTAATTGATGAAGATGATGATAATGATGATGGTGATAAGTCTTTATTTCCTCTCCTCTTCTTCTCCTTTAAGCTCATTCCAGTCAGGTTTTGCCTGCCCTGCTCCAAAGAAATAGCTATCAAGGTCCCCGATGGCCTCCTTAGGACCAAATCCAATAGTCGATTCTGAATGCTTGTTTTATCCTACTGACCTTTAGCATCCTACATGGCTGATTTTGAAAAACTTTCTTTACTTAGTTCCTAGAACACCACACCCTCCTGGCTTTCCTCCTATGCCACTGACCATTTCTCAGACTCCTTTGCTAGTCTGTCCCCCACTAGTGTTGACCTTTTAGCACTGGAAAGCCCTAGAGCTCAATCCTCAGACTTCTTTCACTTACATTCTACTCCCTAGATGATTTCATCCAGTCCCCAAGTTTTAAATGCCAACCACATTCCAACAACTCCAAAATTACATAGTAGCACTAGACCTCTCTCATTTTCAGTGCACTTGAACATATCTGAAACTGAACTTTTGATATCCTCCTCAAATGTGTCCCTCCTAAATGTCTTATCCATCTCCAGTAATGGCATCTTCATTATCCAGAGGTTAGGTGTCATCCTTGACTCCTCTTAGTGTCATACCCCACTTATAACCCAACCACAAATCTTGGTGGGTCTACCTTCAGTATCCGACCAAGTCTCACCAGTTCTACAGTAATATTTTGGCATAAGCCACCTTATCTCTCTCCTGAAGCATTATATACTGCAGCCAAAATAATTGTCTTTTAAATAATTAAGTCAAATCATGTCAACTCTTCTGCTTAAAGCTTTTCAATGGCTTCTTATCTTCCTTAGGGTAAAATCCAAAGGCCCTACATGATCTAGACTCTGACTACCTCTCTGGTTCATCATAGCTGAACCTCTTCATTTCAGATACACTGGCCTCTTTGCTGTTCCTGGAACAGACCAAGCATGGTCCTACCTCAGGGCCTTTGCATTCCCTTTTCCCTCAAACTGAAACACTTCTCCCCCAAATATCCTCTCTCTACTAGAAAATTAGCTGCACTTGGGCATGGAATTTTGTCTGGTTCTCCCACCCCACCAAAACTGTATCCTGAACTCCCAGAATAGTGCCTGGCATCATCTGTAAAGTGTTCAATAAATAGGCACTGAATAACTGTTGAATAAATGAATTCTCATCCAGGTAACTCACTCCCCTAATTCCTTCAGGGATCTACTTCAATGTGTCTTCTCAGAGAGGCCTTCCCTTGCCACCTAAATAAAATCAGCTCCCTTTTCTCCTCTATCCTTCTTTTCTAGGTCTTTGTAACTCTCAATACAACCTGACATTTAATTAGTCATTCATCCTTTATCTACCTCCTCTAATAGAGGCACCATCATCTTCTACAAGGTACCTAGGTGCTCAATATGTATTCATTGAATGAACTAATTATAAAGGTAGCTATTCAACAATCACGTATTCCCTGAGTCTTGTACCCTCATCATAGAGCTCCCTGCCATCCATCTACTTCCAACACTTCTACAGCATTCTGTATTTTCTTCTCAGTTCAGAGTTGTGAATAACCATCTCAGAGCAAGTCAAAGAATGATAAGAAGACCTAAGACCTGAAAACAAGAAAAACTAATATAAGAATTGGGGGAAGAGATAACTCACTTGTGCAAGATGGTTATGCTAGACAAATTGGCTACAATGGGGTAGAAATAAAAATAATAGAAAATAGTTCCAGAGAGTACATCTGGCTGCATCATAACAAAGCACATTCTATCAGGCAGAAGCGTAAGCCAGGAGGGGGCCTGCTTTGGGTGGTGATGAGCTCCCTATGGAAAAAGGGCCCAGTCAGAAGGTGACAGCTACTCAGTATGTATGAACACTATACAGGATGAATGAGCACAGATAAGTTCCTTCCTGAGATTATATAAATAGAAATACAGAGAACAAGTACAATAAAATCCCCTTCTAAGCATCAAACACACCCTCTTTTAAAATACTATATGATGAAACTAACAAAAAATGGCATGAACACTCTGCCAGTATTATATAATCTCAAACTCAAAATTGTTCCTGGATAACCATGAATACCACACATTTTTGACAGCAGAGTTACTTCTAAACTTCATTCTTGTATGATTAGATATCATCGTATATACATACAATCTATTTATAAAACTAAAAGTTTCTTTGAATCCAGCCACTAACTAGTTGATTTACGATGGAAGAAGAGGTGGTGCTAGAAGGTGACGGCCGGCAACATGAGGGTACATCTGTAGCCTAAGGAAATGTAGTATCTCTGTGCATGACAGGAGAGAGGTCAAGGCACCACCTAACCATCTCCTGACCCTCCTCCAAGTCAAGTGTGTTGAGTTCCCCTTAACTCACAGAGCTCTTGCACAAAAGCATTCTCACAGAGATCACTGGAATTGTTGACCGTGCTTCGGAAGGTTTTCATTAGGATACCTTCCTTAGTTCCCAGTTAGTACTGTTATTTTAGGCATAAAAATTATGGTAATTATCTACTTAAAAGCTAAAGTTCTGTATTTACATTTAGGGAAATATGCTTGAAGAGAGCAAGAGTCATAAAAGGTCAAGCTGATAGAAATAATGTATGTGCTTACCGTGCACTTCAATGGAAAAGCTCCTAAAATGGTTCAGTGTTTCAGCTTATCCGCATACAGTCAGGGAAGGATATAAAACTCTTTGCAAAGACTTTGAGAAATGAAACCTTTGTTCTCACAGTGAAAGTCACATTTTTTAGCCTTTCCTGCCACTAATTTACTACTAAAATAGAATTAGTATTTATGGACTTTTCTAGAGAAATTTGAAATGTACTAAAGATTTATCAAAGATTTAAAGTTGGCCAAAGATCAACAATTCACCAGAGTCAAGTAGATAAACTAAATATTCACATTTCTGGTATCAATATTATCTACACCAGCATCCTTTCCTACTCTTCCACTATTAGAACCACTTCTTTTAGACTTTTATTTGATATGCCAAATTACTTAGTTTACATGGATTTGTAAGAACAACACATGATAAATAATTTCAGGTGGTATTTTTAATACCATGATGATCCCATTTTGCCTTTTACAGCTTAAAGAGAAGCAAAACTTAGAAGATTATACATGGAGAAAATTAAATTACCAAAAAAGTGATTGCTAAAATTTCAATGAACACATAGGAGAAATATAAGGAAAAATACTACTTTCATCTAGTGGTCCCAGATTGATCAGGCTATAAATTATTTTAATAGCCGAAGAATGTACTGAATAGCAAGGAATCAATTAATGTTCTCTGCCAATGTAGACACAAGTTAATTAAGTGAAGAAATTAATATACCAGCTTATGAAAACCTGAGAGCAGGTCTAATAAATGACAAGTGTATTTTATGTATTTTCTAAACTAATAAAACAATGCTTATCAGTATGAGTAATAATTTAACATGTAAAACATTAGAAATCAATAGAAAGTTTCAGAAAAACTTCCCCTGTATTGCTGTATAGTCTTATCTTCCAGAGGGGTAAGGATTCTGGAGAACCCCTTTGAAAGGTCAGCTCCTTCCAAACTGAAGGAGAAATGAACAACTGCTCATACAGTCTTCTGATTTAAGGTGCAGTCTTTGACTTAAGAGATGAAAAGAATAAAGACTTAAAACATATATTAAAAAGACAATGTGCCAAAGGAAATAGCAGGCATATCTATCTATTTATTTATTGGGGAGAGGGGTGTAGTTGATTTTCAAAAACATAGCTCTGAATATGATTACTATCAGTTCAGGAAAAAACTTTTTCCAATGAACACAGAACAAGTCAGACAAATGCTATAGACACATTATTATCAGTACATGGATGGAAGCTGGTCTCAAAGAACAGCTAGTTCAGTCCCACTGCTCGTGTGGTCATGCTATTTCATTATACACCATACAGCAAAATCTAAAGCATTAAATCTGTGCCTTAAGGGTCAAATCTGGAACCATGGTTTAACAATCATAAGTAACTAGCAGAAATGACAGAGAAACACCAGAGCGATGACTCTAGTGGTAAATTTTGGCCCATCAGTCTTTTTAAAAATGTACTGTTGTCATTTTATTATCAAGGAATCCACCCCCATGAGTGTCATGAAGGCTAGGCTAGCTCAGCAGGGGTGAGTTCTGGAGGTAACTACACCCGGCTCTGGACTTTCTGGTTACAACCACTAGGCCCATCAATTTTGAGGTGTTCAGCCAGAAACAAGAAAAATATAACCTGTGGACTAATCTGGAAAACAAGACCTGTTGCTCAAGGTTATACTAAGTATCAAACAAGGAGAAGCAAAAACAAAACACAGATAACTACCAATGGGATTGACAAATTTTTCAAAACAAAGACCAAAAACAAACAACAACAACAAAAATACACATGGCTGGGTCAAACAAGAAGCCCTGACTCTGGAAATGAAGTTCAGGAATAAATGCATAGCAGAGCCAAGAAAACAAACCAGTTTAAGCCAGAAGACAGGAAACTGGATTGGAGTTTATTCATTTACTCTATGAACATTTACTGAAGAAATGCTGTGTAGCAAGGTAAGTGCTATAAAATATACATATACATATATATATATATATATATATATAGAAATATATAAAAATATGTGCTGGACAAAAAGATCTTACGAAATGGTCAGGGAGGTAGATGAGATGGATACAGTTTATTTCCTCTATGTAAAGAGCACTCACTAAATATCAGTACATTCCTCTCTCACTTTACTCACATGGCTGCTCAAAGATGCGACCTATCACTCTGCTTTCACTTTCTTCCTAGTTCTTATCAGTATTTGACACTATGTCATATATTTGTCTGTCTTTCTATCCCAATATATACAAATTTCAAAGACAGGAATTACCTTTTTTGTGCACTGATAAATTTCTAGTACTTCAACAATGTCTGACATGTAATAATTATTTCAGTAAGTATTCTTAAAAGGAGGATTACATTGCTATACAAAAGCTTCAGTAACAGAAGCATGCACATAATATAGATTATGAGAAGAGAGGAAAATGACTGCTTATTTGTGTAGGTGACAGAATAAAGGAACATTCAGAGAATCCTGGGTTAATGCAAATGCAGAGAAACATGCTGAACAACATGGCCAACCACAAGAAATTCTCCTATTTTAAATGTTTGTTACCTTAAACACTATAGAGGATCAGCCCTGTTTTGCTACCCAACCTATTTTCTTAAAACATGCATTATATCATGTGACACAACAGTCAAGAATCTGGACTCCCTACTACAAAGCCAACCATACCCAAACTTTCTCCTTGAATCTCAAGGCCATTTATAAAGTACTTCCACTCTCAGCAACACAACTCTTCAACATATACCAGTGCCCCAGTCAAAAGACTGCCAAACCGGGCCGAGCTTCCTCCCACAGCAAGGCTCTTGTTCAGTCTCTGAACCTTAATTTGAATGCTGTTCCTTCTTCTTTTCCCCAGTGATCCCATGCCTAATCTTCACAGACTACCACAAGTCTCCTTTCTTCCTTTAGTCATTCACTGACATCCAGTTTTCACATAAACTTGTCCTGTCATTGAACTTGTACTGAATGTATAACTAAAATGTATTTTTTCATGTATACTAGTTTTCACTCTAATCAGACCATAAGAAGCCTCCATTTTACCTCCTACAAGAACTCAGTATAATATTAAAAACTCAGGCATTCAATATATATATAGAGATACATACATACGTCGATGATTGGACGGCTAATTTCTTTTTTACATTAACTTCAAAGAATTGATTCTAATTGATTACTTACCAGATCAATAAGGCTTTCTTGTATTCTGTTTAGAGTTGTCCTTAGTCTACTACTACTAAGGCCTAGTCCTGTTGATTCCAACTGTAAGAGAAAAAGGCATGCTACATCACTCTGGAGATAATCTCGCAAATTTTGTAACTTCTAATTAACCAAAGTTAAGAATCTGATGAATTTTCAGTCAGATACCTAGCCTTCAGAGGGTTTCCAAACTGCATTAAAAAATTCTAAACCATCACGTAAAACCTTAGCCCTTAAGGGAACAAGAAAACTATTTTTACATGTGCATTTACAGGTCCCATAACATCTATCTTCTAAGGAATGTGAGAGTTCACCAGAATTTCTTCCCCACAAGTTATTATTTTTAGTCATAAAACTTGAGATTTTAAACACGAATAGGCTCAGAAACAAAGGGAACAGATGGTGGTTACCATAGGGGTGGAGGGTGGGGGGAATGGGTTAAACAGGTAAAGGAAAAAAATTAGAGAGTATTTCGTATCTTGACTTGGGCAATGAGGGTTAGATGAGGTCATGAGGGTAGGGCCCCAGTGATGAGATTACTGCCCTTACAAGAAGAGGTACCAGAGAGCTTGTTCTCTCCCTGCATGGGAACATGGAGGAAAAGCCAAGTGAAGAAACTGCTAACAGCAGCAATCTGCAAGCTATGAAGTCCTAACCAGGAACCAAGTCAAAGTGTACCTTGCTCCTAGACTTCCCAGCCTCCAGAACTCTGAGAAATGAATTTTCATTGTTTGAACTATCCAGTCTATGGTATTTTGCATAGCAGTCAAGCAGACTGAGACACTCCACATCCTTGTCAACTCTTGATATTGTCAATTCTTTTTACTGTAGCCCTTCTATTGGATGTGTAGTCACACTGAATGTGCTTTTGTGTACAATTTTCTGATAAACAACATCGCTTCATGTGCTTATTAGCCATTCACATCTTTTTTTGTGATTATCCGTATATTTTGCCCATTTCTTAATTACATTGTTTGTGTTATTGAGTCATAAGAGTTGTTTACACATTCTGCAAACTTGTCCATCCTAAATATTTTGAAAATTTTTCTCCCAGTCTGACTTGCCTTTTTGTATATATCTTTTGAAAAGCAAAAGTTAACTGTGAAGAGTTCTATTTTATCAGTGTTTTCTTCTACAGTTGACAGTCTTTGTGCACTTAAGAAGCATATGCCTAACCCAGGGTCACAAGGATTTTCTAAGTTTTCTTCTAGAAGTTCCATAGTTTTGGATTTTTTATTTAGGTGTATAAACAACTTATTTAAATTCTTGTGTATGGTATGAGGAAAGGTTCAAGATTTTGTTCACCTAAATATATCTAAATATTCCAGGCACTATTTGCTGAAAATAGTATTTTTCTCCATTGAATAATTTTAGCATCTTTTTCAAAAACCAATTGACCATATGTGTCTATCTCTAGTCTCTATTATGTTGCATTGATCTATAGATCTATTATCAGGCCAATACAATGTCTTGATTACTGTAGTTGTAGAGTAATCCTCTGAAAAGAGGAAATGTTAAGTCTTCCAACTTTGTTCTTCAAAAAATGTTTGTTTATTCTGGAGCCTTTTGCTTTTTGTGCCAATTATGAAATATGTTTGTCAGTGTCTTCAAAAAAGCTTCCAAATTTCAGTTGGGATTGTACTTCATCTATAGACCAATTTGGGGAGGTTTCCATCTTGACAATACTGTTTTCTGATTGAACATGATATATCACTTGGGATTTATTTAGATAAACTTTTTCTTCTTTCTCAGTCATATTATCTATTAATCTAATCTTAAGATTTTTCATGCTATTATAAATTGTTTTTTAATTTCATTTTCTAATTACTCATTCTTACTGATTTTTGTATATTAATACTGTATCTTGGGAGCTTCCTAAATTTAGTTCTAGAAGCTGACTCTTGGATTCCTTAGGGTTTCCTATATACATGATGTTATCTGCAAATAAGGACAATTTTACTTCTTTTCTAATCTGCATGCCTTTTATTTCTTGTCTTACTTTACTACAAAGGCTAGAGCCTCCAGAACAATGTAAAATAAGTGGGTGAGAGTGAGAGTTGACATCTTAGCCCTGTTTCTCCTCATCTCAGATAGAAAATATTGAACCTTTTCCATTGAGTATGTTAGCTATTTCAGAGATGCCCATATCATGTTGAAGAAACTCTCTTCTGTTACTAGTTTTCTGAATTTCTATCAGAAAAGCTTTCTCTGATTAGATGCTTCCTGTTAGAAACTCAGAAAACTAGTAACAACACTTTTTTATCAGGAAAGCATCTGTTAGATGCTTTGCTTTCTCTGAATCAATTTAAGCAATTATCACTTTTTTTCTAAGGAAAACATTAATATAGTGATTTACATCAATTAATTTCAGAATTGGATTTTTAAGCTATTAAACCAATCTTATATTCACAAGACAAACATCACTTGGTCATGAATCAATTTGCTATTTCCTTAAGGATTTTTTAAAATCTATGTCCATGAAGTTTATGACCCTATAGTCATGTTTTCTTGTAGTATCTTTGTTTGGTTTAGGAATCTTAATATTGGCCTCATAAAACAAATTGTGATTTTCTTTTCTTCTACTTTCTGAAAGTTATTATTAAGTGTTATTTGATATAGAGTTACAACTTTCTGTTTCTCCTTAGCTTAATTTTTATGAATTTGTCAAGGAATTTGTCCATTTCATCTAGTTTGGCAGATTTATTGCCATAAATTTTTCATAGTATTTCCTTACTATCCTTTTAATGTTAGGATCTGTAGTGATGACCACTCTCATTCTTGATTTAAAAGCTTGTGTTGTCTTCTTTTTTTTCTCTATCAGTGTGGCCAGTTTATCAATTTTGTTCACATTTTATAAGAACCAGTTTTGGGATTCATAGATTTTTTCTTCTGTTGCTTTCTATTTTCAATTCCTTTGTTTTCTGCTCTTATTATTTCCTTCCTTTAGTCACTTTAGGTTTAATTTGTTTCTTTTCCTAATTTCTGATTATTTATTTAGCATTTATATCTGCAAATTTTTGGCCAATGTTGCCTCAAATATTTCTACCACATTCTCTTTCCTCTCCATCTGGTAGTCCTACTTATATGTATGTTTGACCATTTGATACAACTTAACATGGCCCCAAGGCTTTGCTCATTTTTGTTTCCTGATTTTTTTTCTCTATGTTCTTCATTTTGAATAATTTCTATTGATTTATCTTCAAGTTCACATATTCTTTCCTCTGTCATGTATATTTGGCTGTTAAGTACATTGATTTTTTTTAAATTGCTGAAACTGTATTTTTCAATTCTAGGATTTTCCTTTTTTTTTTTTATTACTGTTTCTACTAGAATTTAATTCTTTACTGTGATGTTCATGCACTTAAAACATGTTTTGCTTTATTAATGATAGTTATAATAGTCCATTTTAAATCCTTATCCATTAGCTTCTACATCTTGAGGTCAGACTATATTGATTTTCTTTTTATATAAGAATGTAGTCTACTTTTTTTGTTCTATTTAATTGTGTAAAGTTGGATTGCATCATCAGTTTGATTCTGTAGACTGTGGATTCTGTTGTTTTCTCTAATGATACTATTTCCTTCGTTTTGATTATCCAATTTCCTCAGCTTGGCTTGGGCTACAAACTGTTTCTTTTGTAACAGTGTCAACTTCTGTTCAGATCTTTCTTCTCTGACTGGCTGCAGTCAGTATGTTCCACATAAACATGACTCATGGGTAAGAGATGGTTGTAGACAGAATATGGAGACCCCCCCACCCCCCATCTGGGTCTTTTCATTCATAACTTCTCCTTGCTCTTTTCAGTGTTCCCAGTTTCCTACTTTTCTGGTTACCCAATCCATAAAGACTGCTGGTTTTCTTATGCTTGCCTCCACTCCATGTGGACTGCACTTAGTCCGGGGATGAAGGCCATGGAGATGGAATTTATTTTTATAGTTTTCCTTTCTTTCCCCAACATTCACACTAGATGAACTCCCCACCAGAGTCTATATGCTTTACCCACTCTCCAGTATCTTCAGGTAGTTGCCTTTTGTGTAAGATCCAGATTTTTATACTTGTTTTCTGAAGGGAGTAACATTCAGTAAGATCTTAGTCCTTCATAACCAGAAGCAGAAGTTAATTCAATCTTAAATGAAATAGAATCACAGAAACCGAATCACAGACTCAACAAAAAAACAGTTTCATTAAAGAAAGGTAAATTTAAATGACACTCACAAACTATTGTCAAGTAAGAACTGTCATAAGACTTTCTTGGATAAGAAATTAGGACATCAATCCATGTATCTTAAGAATCTACTGTGTGCTTACTATTATGTTAAAGTAAGCAACAGAATGGTCTTCACAAAAGAATGTGAACCAGAAGGACAAAGAAAAACATAACTGATGTGGTGAACAATGAATGGAGGGCTGGGGGAAAGGCAAAACAAAGTAGTACTGCGGTGACATTATTATAATAGCATCAAATAGATCGAATACATAATATATAAACTACATAATAAATATATATTAAAATATTATATAATAAATACATAAGAATAACAAGGTAGTAGGTTATGACTAGTTCCATGAAGAGCAGGAGTTTCTGAAGAAATCAGTAAGAACAGGAGGTACCCCTTAGCCTAATGCCTACACTGGGTTCCCCCAGCCAATGACTTTCTAGAATCCCTAGGAAATAGATGTTTATTTCTCCACAAGCAACACCTACCTACATTCACTCATACAAGTGTTCTTTCTTCTGGGAGAGAACAGATGTACACTGTTGTTCCCATTCAACCTGTTACCTGATTCCCTTCCCCTTCTGCCACCCAAGACTTAACAGCTAACAGGGCAATTTGGAATATTTATTTATTTATCTGAATATGAAAACTTCTAGGATTTCTGATGAAATCTTATTTTGAAAAGCTTATTTCCTTAGGAAATTATAAGCTACCTCTCCAAACTTAGATGCTTATTTGTGCATTTATTTTCACTGTCTTGTTCCAAAAGGGATTTAAAGCAATTAACTGAAAAGAATATAACCTTGCAAGGAAATAAACCAAAAACTCTCAAGGATGTAAAAGTTAAGTAAAGCAAAATATGGGTAGAAAGTAAGACAGAGTGTTTAAGAATTTGTACAGACACCCTTTTCATAGAAATTCAAAGTATTTGTTTTGCTTCAAATGTGTTTCCTTCAGTTTTGAAGAATCAGAAATAGTAGGGTTTGAATTACAGGTTATTCTGTTTGAAGATATGCATATTTTCAATATTCACATGACAGATAAAAGCTAGTATTAGTAGGCATAATCTAAAAATAGCAAAAGTCTTCCCTGAAAAGTACAAGAGGCAGAATAAATGCTATATAGTTAATCTCATACATACTGATATGCACATTTTGTATTGGTTCCTATAATATAAACTGTTTCTACTATGACATATGGGTAGACACCCATGTTAAGGATAGAAACCCTTATAAGTGACAGCTAATTGTTTGAACACAATGAAATAGTTGTTACTGAGTCTTACACAGTTGAAAATTCTTTTAATATAAAATGCATTTAATATAAAAGATCAATGCTTTCTTTAAATATAACAGATTTTAAATAAAATATGTGGCATGTTTTACAATGCACCTAACTAAACTTTGCTAACTTTTTCAGGTTCTAGTAAACTTCACCGTAAACAAATCTGTGCCAGTATATGAAAAAAAATATTTTTTTCAGCTAGAAAGTGATACCCCAAAGCATTTAGTCCCCAAAAGCTTCTGAAGGGCCCTTTTTAAACAATCTTATCCATAATGTGGTACAGTACTGTTCTATCCAATATGATAGTCACTAGTCACATTTGGCTATTTATATTTAAAGATAAATTAGCTAAAATTAAATACAATAAAAAAACTCAGTTCCTCAGTCACACGAGTCACATTTCAAGTTCTCAGTAGACACATGTGGCTAGTATTGGGCAGTGCAACTATAGAAAATTTCCATTACTGCAAAATTTCTCTTGCACAGTGCTGGTCTAGACGATAGCCCAGGAGACAGAAGAAGAAGGCTCATCTAGAAGACTGATTCTGACAATTAGCTAAAACTCCCTTATGTCTTCCTTCTTTAATACTTATGCACCGAGTTTCCAAATTCAAAGCAATGAATTAGTACATATTTTATAGTAACATAAATCCTGCAGCAATATTTGTCTCTGATTATATTAGTATTCTAAGGAATATTTTGTAGAATTAAGAAAACAGGGAATTCAGATTCCATCTTAAAAGTTCACATCTTTGATATACTTGTAATAAAGACAAGGATATGAACACTTATACAATATAGTTACCTAATAAATTTTACATATTTTTAAAAAGGTACAAAATTTAGTATGTGAAAGTTAGTATTATCATATATTCAGAGGATGCCACAGTATGCTTTTACACAGAAAACTGTCAAATATTTAGGTGAACCAAATATCAGATTAGTTATCTACCTGATATTGTGTTGTTCTCAGGAGCAGAGAAATATAAACTCGGTAAGAACTTTGGAAACGCCCAAAGGAGGTATAGGAGACATTAATTCTGTGGCAGGCAGATGGTTCAGCTCAAAGATTTTCAATTATTTTAATAAATACTTGCCATTATCTTCTGAAATTAGTAGTGTCTGCTAAGGTTGTTAGTCAATACTTAAAATGTCTCATTTACTGTGTAGTAATTATACTCAGGCCAGATTTAAACAAGGCAACCTGAACATTTTTCATTGCCAAAATATGTCAAGGTTAGAAACAGACTCTGCACTGTTTCTGCCCAAAATTTGAATAACATACAATATGTCTACCATATCAAAGTTTAAATAAAATTAATATATAAATAAGGCAATTAGGGAGACAGAAAGCTGGTATTAATTATTTTGTTGGGTTTCTGATGTATAGTTTTCAATTTTTTGTTATTTATGTATTTCATAGAGGATGAAAAAGTTTACTTTATATTCTAAAAGTAAATAAGTAAAACAAACTTTCCCCCCAAAGGTTGACTTACTGAATCATTCCGACCAAAAAATGTATATATTGCATATAAGTAATAATCAAATAGCTGAGACATGAAATGGATAACATCAAAGGCAATTGGCTTAAGAATATTCATCATCTGCATATATTTACCTGAAAAGGAAAAAAAATTAAGTGGAACAAAATTAAAATCTGTTAATCTGTAATTATAAAAAGACAACAAAAATACTTAACCAAAGTACTTTTTAAAAATGAAATATTACATTCCTCATCACAATAGCCACATTTCAAGTGTTCAAAAATCATCTGGACTACTGTACCAGACAGCTAGTGGCTACTGGACATCACAGATACAGAATAGTTATACCATCTTGGAAAGTACTATTAGACAACACTGATATAAATAATACCTACAAAGGTGTTTTTATATCATTATATTTTACTGTTTCTCAAATATTCATGGAAGTCCTATAAGGACAGTATCACTTCTACAAATGACATTGTACATACAGCACAGTTCCTCAATCTTGGAGATTCCATTTAAAGTAATTTCTTCAAAAATGTTTAAGCATAATAAAACAAAAGACAATGTCTTTGAGAAAAAGTGGGTTTTTTTTAATAAGCTTATATACACACAGCAAAGTAAAAAAGAAGAGAAAGGACACATGGAAGGCACTTCCTATTCCTGAATCCCAGCTCTGTGAAATCTTGTCACTGGCTAAGAACACTTCTTTATCGCTACATCACTCAAGAGCTCAATACTCTCAAAGCACCAAGAAAATATCCTCCTTGTCCCTTCCTTTGGGAGATGCTAATATTCTATTCTCTTTCCTCTAAATATATGATACCATTACAGAAAAAAATTTAAAAAGCCAAAATTCCTGCATTTATTAACTTGTTAATGTACTTGAAGGATGCATAGGAAAGGGATTGAGTCAAATAACAAATAGTAACAAGTTCCTAATTGTGTTTCTTTTTTACAGGAAATAGGAAAAGAAGCACATCTGTACAAAAAATGCTCTTCTGCAGAAGATGTTTAAACAGGCCATTTGCTTAATTTCCAAATGAGAAAATAATTCAGGTGTTTAATCTACTTCATGTAATTGCTATAAATTTTAAATTGGTACTACTGAAGACATCATGACTCAAAATACATTAACTGCAGTAGAAAAAAATGATAAATGTACTTTAATGGAAATGTCTACTATCAAAACCATTTCTTTATTCTCTAAGAACTCAGTGCATCTGTCTTCATTTACACAAGAGGTTATTCTAAATAACAGACAGATGGTCAGGAAGAAAACACATACACATCAAAAAGTAAAAGCCATTGAACTCAGATTCTTTTCTTACTCCTATTTACAAGTCTTCAGTTTCAGAATCATCTTTTGTAATTATTTCAAATAATCAGACACATTTTTAAAAATCATAATATTTCAAAAATATGCTCTTAGAATATTCTGGATCACTATGCAGATATTTTATCAACTAAAACATACATTTATTTAGACCCCTGCTATTTATACATAAAATAATGTGACACTGTGAAGAAGAAAAAAAAAAGGAAAAATATTATGCCACATTATTTTAACCTGTAAAAGAGAAAAAGTAGTGTAAGTAGAATGAAAATATCTGGGTTGATAAATATCTAGAATACAAAGCTCCTCTCCATTCCTAATAAAAAAAACATCTTATTTATAATAATAGATGTCCCCCATCACTCTGAAAAAAAATTTTTTTAACATTCTCATTCATTAATTCAAGACATTTAACACTTTTTAAAGGCATACTATACACTTGGCCCTGTGTTAAGACACAAGGAATTATGCAGAGCTCCTGCTCTCATACCTTAAATGGTTATATATGGAAGGCAGCCATCAATAAGCAGGCTGCCAGTATATTAAAGTATATAAGGGTGAGAACTCCATTTTTCATGTTCAAGAAGACAAAGTAGGTATTTAAAAGACCTAAGGAGGCTTATATACCAAGCCCCCAGACTTACTTAAAAGAGGATTTTCAATGAATTAAGCCTGTATCTATGAAGAAAAGGGAATGAGGAAGTAAAGGTAGGTAGGTATGACCACCAGAAAATGAGTAATCTTAAAATATTTCTAGACCAGGAATTGGCAAACCTTTCCTGTAGAGGGCTGAAGAGAAGATAATTAAAGTTTTGTATGATACAAGTTTCTATGGCAACTACTCAGCTCTGTCTCTACAGCATAAAAGTAGTCACAGACACAACACAGAGAAGACAAATAGTGATTTTACAGCATCTTACTATGTTAATGGACAGTGACTGTGAAGGGGTATGTGGGGGGGGACTTGGTGAAGTGGGGAGCCTAGTAAACATAATGTTCTTCATGTAATTGTAGATTAATGATACCAAAAAAAAAATACATGTAAGAAATATATAAAAAAAAAAAAAAAAGAAAAAAAAAAGTAGTCACAGACAGTATGCAAACATATAAGCATGGCTGTAACGCAATAAAACTTTATTTACAAAAGTGGCCAGACTGGTTTGATCTGCAGGGTACAGTTCGCCAATCCGTATACCAGATGACAGACAGTAGATGGCAGCAAGTTGACAGACATATGCAAAGAGGTCAATAAACCATAAGAGCACTACAAAGGAGGTAGAAGCCATCTGGTAGGATGGTTGCTGACTGCTTAGAATCAGAAGGTACAGCAAGAGAGCTAGGGCAAGAAATGAGACTGAAAAAGTATGAATTAATTGAAGGTCCACATATGGGAAAAACTACCAGTCTGCATATTTCCCTCCACCACTATCCCTCACCAGCAGTACAGGCTGTCAGAATTTTCCCGCAGACAAAAACAAAAGAAAATAAAAACTGTTAGCATTTCTCTCTAAAAGAAGCAAATAAACCAAACAAAAAAATGAGCAAACTTAAAAAAATAAATTAGAAGAGCTAAGGCTAGTGTGGATGTCAACACGACAGATTAAAATCTACCTCATTCTGGGAAATTGGAGATTTGCCTCCCAAAAGTAAAGGCTGCTAATAAATCTAGCTAACCCTGCTCTATCTATATAAAGTTCTCAGTTGGGATTCCTACCGAGTCAAAGAGCCAGCTTGAACAGGGCTCTAGTTAATAGAGGACACCCACAACAGCTATATAGGCCTTCTATTTTAGATATGAATAGATAATCAAAAATCACAAGGTCCATAAGGAAAACTCAGAGAGTGAAAGTAAAAAAGAAAAACTGCTCCCAGAGGACACAAAATAATTCAAGCTAGAGAAATATAATAATTATGCATATTTTAAAAATATGCATAAACACAAGAGACTATGGAAGAACTCTTAAAAATAAAAAATAATATTTTTAAAATAAAAATTAAAGAAATGAAAAAAAGGAAGTCTTCCAGAAGGTACAGCAAAAAGACAAGAATATGGAAAACATTAGAGAAAATCTGAGAGAGATAAAGAGGCAATAAAGGGACTGAATACTTGAGTAATAGGAAATCAAAGAGAAAAGAACAGAGAAAATGGGAGGTAGAAATCATCAAAGAAATACTAGTGTCATTCACACCAGAGGAACACAAGAGCCTTCAGACTGAAAGGGTCATGGACTGCCCAACATACTTACTGAGAAAGGACTCACAACAGTAAAGAATTTTGAAACATCAAGGGAAAAAATACTAAAAGCTTTCACACAGAGAGAAGAAAGTCACCTGCAAAAAAGTGAACAGAACATTAGAGGTTTTCAACTTTCTGAGGAAATATAATTTTTAATCTTCAATTCTATACACAGCTAAATTGCCATTGCAGTGGAAGAGCAGAATAGAGAGATACTCAAACAGACACAAATTCAAAATGTTTATCTCTCATTACCCTTTCCTGGGAAATTACAACTAGAAAAAAGAAACGGAAATGATGAAGAAATTGCCTGCCTCTATGCTGGAGGCAAGGAGCAGCAGGGTGCGAGACTCCTACCTTTCCCACGAGCTCTTCCTCACTATTCCATGTGTACGTGTGAGATGGGCTGCCTTAATAAAAACATAAAAGCATGGCTCTGAAGTTAGCCTGCTTAGTTCTAAAAATGTGGTCAGTGGTTCAAGACACAGCTCTGATGCACTCTACTCTCCCCTTTTTCCCTTCTAGAGTTGCCTACAGGGGCACAGGGAGAAGAGTGGACAGCATGCTTTGGAAACAGAATGCTGAGGAAAGTTATCCAATATACAGCCCAGGTGACCAAGAAAGGCATCTCTTGCCCAATTATGAAATACAAGAAGTTTCTATTACTGCTTCCAACCTATGTTATAACCTCTCTGAATTTTGTCCAGTGATAAAAAATTAATGTTCCTGATTTCCTCTATTCCTTGTGAAGCATGAAAATAAAGAGCTTGCTGGCTCTAGGATCACACAACCTGGGTTCTACCACTTAACAAGCTGTGTGACATAAGGCAAGTTACTTATCTTTGAGCTTCAATTATTTGGTGTGTAGAAAAGGCACTTTGAAGAATTTATGAGAAAATTCATGTGAAATGTTTACAGAGTACATAATAAGGGAACAAGAAATCTTAGTTATGGCTATTTTTCAAATAATTATAATTATGATGAATGCACTAAGGGAAAAGTACAAGGTATTATGTGAAAGGAACCTAACCTAATGAGGAAAAGCTTCAGAGGGGAAGCACTGTTTAAACTCTATCATCCTAAATGTAGACCAGAGTCCTGCACACTCTTGGGGAAGAAGATGCACAGAGGGACTGAAGAGAAACCAACCAGGCAGCACCATGGACAACAACTACAACTGGGAAGAGAAGAGCGGCCAACCCCACCAAGTTCAGGAGAGGCACTGACAGTATGCTGACCATGCAAAAGGTGGTCCGGGGGCGTTCAGTGAGCCACAGCTCTGTGCTGAGGAGGGAACACAGGGTAAAGAGAAGGTGCTGGAGGCGTGGTGGAGGGGAGGACAGGGCCAGGGCAGGGGAGCAGTGGGAGGAATGCAGGATTTCTTCCATTGTGGATTATGACAAGAAAAGGGAAAAGTGTTTCTCCAATATTCAAAATTTTTTAAATTAAAGTTTGTCTGTCCAACATTATTAGGCACCTAAAAAAGTGAAAATTGCTTGGCTGGGTGTTCTATATGCTGCAAAGATGATGCAAACTCTCTTTTCATCTGTAAGAGATGACATGCTGATTGGGCAAGAGCCAAAACAGAGCAGAGCTAGAAGGATGTTCATTACTCTTACTAGAGTACGCCAAGTTGAGAGATCACCAATGGATATAAACAGCACATAAAAGCAAACTGGAAATGCTATAAATGAGGCATAAAGGAAAGGAAGGAAAAGTTAGAAATTTAGAAAAATGTAATGAACAATGAAGTGAAGACCACAGCAAAAACTGAACTGGCCTGTTTACATAAGTCCCTTGCTACCAGTTTTTATTCTGTTTTTGAATATTATATCTTAGCCCCCAAAGATCCAATACAATTTTCCTATAACATGTAAGGAGGGACACCTGATCAACTTCTTGGATCATCCTCTCAAAACACCATGCTGCATATACAGCTATCAATTCATAAAGTGTAAGATATAAATTCATATAAACAGTAGTAACAAAAATAAAAGTATTTTTAGAGAAACAGAGTTAGTGGAACGCAATCTAAATTAAACAATGATAAATTATTTTTCCTTAAACATCCCATAGGAAAATGCTAAGTTTCTTAAAAGGCAACTTTTAATGTTATGCCCATACAGTAGTTTCAAGGTAAATCCTGAGGCATGTGCTGGTTTGTATTTTTTCCAGCTGCTAAAGTAAAAATTTCGTAGTAAGGTCTGTAGTTTTTATAAGCACAGATTTTGGCACCTATATTCTGCTCCTCAGACCTATCATACCCACACGAGTGAAAGCTACCTCCAGGAGAGAGAACCTTGAATAGCAAGTCTGTTTCAGTGATGAAGACACATTCCCTAAAGTTTCTCTGCCTCTGTCTGCAAGAAATTCTAAGGCTGACAAGATTTTCTCTTTACACAAGCAAGCGTTCTGATTAGTCCTCCATCACTTGTGAAAGCCTCCCTTTAGCCATTCTAATAAATTTAGGTACTACCTGGGGCTGGGAAACCCCATTAACACTCTTTTGTTTAATCTCACCTAATTATCTGTCAAATAAATACTACTTGAAAAGGATGTTTTGAATATGTCTTTAACTACTGAGTAATTAGTTCCTTCATCTTCCTAGGCACCAAAAATTAATCTTATTTACACAAATGCACTTCTGGTTTTCTAAGAAGAGACATCACCTTTACCAGTTTATAATCTTCAAGCACCCCTAGGCATTAACAACAGGCTCTGGAATAGTGCATTTGTTAGCTGGAGACCCCTGAGTGAGTGTCAGGAATGTTCTATTTTATGAATATGTACAAACTGAAGATAAAGACATCACAGTGAGACAGAAAGTCGTAGGCACAGAAGTCTGCTGGGGGGTGGGGGTGGATAATGACAGCACCTAATCCCAGGCCTAATTAGGAAGACATGAAAGTTAAATTATCATATTAGGTATTGTTTCCTAATTGCAACTCCAGTAAAAGATCTGATGGTGGTGAAGGCTGAGATTACAATGGTCAGATTCTCTTCCCAAGTAAGATTTATTCAGACTGCTCTGCTTTATGGGGCTGACAGACCAAAAGGTCCACCAGAGTACAGTTTTTCTCAGTTTCTATAAATCCACTTTAGGAAACAATGTCCACTATGTTGATCAGGGATCCTTATGTAAGAATCGGTTGTTACTATCTTCTGGATTTAACAGCAGCAGCACACTGATACCGTAACATCCCTTTCTTAGATAATGAGGATGGCAGAATGCATTGTTTCTTCACTTCCTTATGCCTATACCAAGAATTAAGGAGTTGTATTTGCTGTTTACATTTAACTGAATAGAATGTGATTTCCCCCCTCTTTGGTTTTGTTTCAGCCTTATATTTGATTTGAGTCTACTGAATACATGTTGTTTAGAGTAAAAGCAACATGGCAACTCCTTTTTGAACTGGGTGATGGAAAATAAATATAAACAACGACTTAAATGTGGTTGATTATATTTTCCACAATGATTCCCTCTACCCCATGCCACCCTGCACTCCCTGTAAGATTATGTATCCTTGTTCACTGCCCTGGACTTGCAGTGCCTTCCTGCGGAAGAAGTATACTTTTCTCTCCTACAGTGAAGCCTGACCTCCTATGGCACTGACATGTCAGAGGAAGTATCAGGGTGCCACCTCAGAGCACAAGCTTTGAGCGTCCTAAGAGTCATGTTCAAGATTGGTGCTCTCTTTCAGCCTGCATCACAGGATGAAGACACACATGGAAAAGAAAGAACTACGAACACCAGGAGCCAACAGGTACCACCTAAACCTCTGTGGTCTGAAGCCACTGCTGTGTAAGGGCAGTTTGTTACTCCAACACAACCAAGCAAAAACTGCTTTCATTAAACTACATCTCAAGCAGTGTTTCATATACTGAAAACTACAGTGAATCCAGAAGGCTGAAGAGGATAACACAGATTTTTTTAGTATCTTTCAGTAGGGACCACATAAAGGAACTGTTAGTATCTTTCAGTAGGGACCACATAAAGGAACTGAGTGCACTGACCTGAAGAATAGATTGAAGATGGTGGGGAGGAAAAGGAAAGGAAGATCAGTATAATTACTAAGCATACCTGAAAAGTGACCATATGGAAGAATAAGAGAAAAAAAATGTGGACTTACTCTTTTTGTTTTTAACTGCAGATTTAAGAACAACAGAATTACAGAGGCAGATAGATTTTGGTTTACCATAAGGAAGAGATGTCTACCAATTAAATCAGTCTAATAGAATGAGTAAGCTTGCAAAAAAAATGCTTCCAGTGACTGTGAGACATGAAACAAACGGCTAGATGGCCACTACACATTAGGGGAATTACAGAAAGAATCCCTTATTTTATAGGAATTTATGCCAGATGACCTCTCAGAACCCCTCCAATTCTGATTCTGTAAATTCTAGAGACTAAAGATGCTTTGCTCAGCTAGCTCTCTTGGATGAAGAAGAAAACCTAATCTCCCTGCCATATTCAGACATAAAATTGTTTTTAAAAATCTCCTTTTTCTGTGTGTCATGAAAATATATACTTTTCTTTTCTTCTCAATTCATTATTACTTTTTCACTGTTTTCCCTAAAGGAATCTGGACCTCTAAAAAACATTTTGTCCATTTTATCTTATTCATTAATGAAATTCAGAAATTATCTTCAAAGAACACAGATCATCTTATAAGAACTAAGAATAATCAAGCTAGACATTAGGAAATTACCATCTCCATAAACAGAATACAGAGAATTTGAGAGAAAATCACTAAAATTCTTGACTGGTATATGACTTAATTAATGTGAGAAACATCTTTACAAGTTATTTGTCGAATGTACAGACTTATTTGTGAGATATAAAGTCTGAGATAGCATATAAAATGTTGAAATGCTGACATTAAAAAACCCACATCATCTTCAAACCTGAGTATTTTAAATGACATTTCTTCATGTTATTTGCCTTCTAAAAAAATCATCAATAAAGGTCTTATCTGTAATAAGAACAACTCTTGCTGAGGTGTGAACATTAAGCCTGTAGAACTCTTGTGTCTGAAAATGCCAGAGAATACTATTAGCTCTGCCTATTTGACAGGAAGATTGCAAAGACCAATGAAACAATTAAGTATAAAATACTGCATAAATGTAAAACTGGTACTATTGTCATACTACACATATCTCTAACTCACACTGATAATTTTTCATTACACTTCAATTAATTGGAAATTTTTTTAATAAATGGAAGACACATATACTTACTATGTAGTTGGCTGAAAAAGGAAAACTGACATTAATGTTGGTATTATACTATGTGGAATCATTAAAATGAGAAAGCATTGACATGTGACACTCTTATCCTTTACTGCAGTGGGAACTGGAGTATACAATGAAAACTCCAAGTAAAAACCATTTGGTAATAAAAGTAGACTAATTTAAGTGCTACTACAATGTTTGTTTAAAGAAGTGTGGTTACTTACCAACAAGTCTTATTACGTTCAATGTGGTATTTGTTAAAATGGGTGCATTCACTTTATTTAGACTATAATCTGATTTCTTCCTGCTTTTTAGGGTTTCTCGAGAAACACTTAATAAGGAGAAACAAAAGAGTTGCAATTAGGGTTGTCAATCAGTAAATCAGTAAGTTATTTAACTTAGAATCGAACCCTCATTCAAGAAACAGGTGCTAAAAACCTTACCATGTTATCAGGTAGGGACAGAGAGATTATCCTCTTTCACTTATAGAGCTTTTATAGTTCAGAGGGGAAGAGAAATTAGTAAGCAAAGGAAGAAAGTACTATAGTGTATTTCTTTGATTCTGAGATATTAATTATCAACCATTAAAAGAAGCTATGTCACACTAAATAAAAAAATAGATGTTTTAGGTACATTACACATCAAATATATCAAGCATCCTGATTTCACTGCTACCATCCTAAGTTCATGCAAAAAGCATCTCGGTGTCAGATTATAAATATGAAAAAATACCCTCCTTAGAATGTGAGTTATGTATAAGGTATAATGGTTGAGTCTGGGGTTGTATGGAGGCACTAGATTCAAAGGAGAAGTAGAAGTTATATGGTAGGTGCAAAAAAGGGGACAACATGTAATAACGTCAGAGGTCAGAGAGACCAGAGTATACCTGGAGAAGTTCAAGGCATTCACAATGAGTGGGCCGGGGAAAAGCAACAAGAAAGGAAGTAAGTAAAAGCCAGATCACTGAAAGCAATCAGCCTAAAGAGTATGAAACTTATCTTGAATGCAGTGATGAGCCATTAAAAATTTTCACCAGGAAAACGACATGACCAAATTTGTACATAAGAAAAAAATGTATAAATCTGTATCCAAGACCAGATTAGAAGGGGACAAGACTGGAGAAAGAAACCAAGATAAGGGGGTGAGATTCAATAATCTGACACCATGATGCTTTTTGCATGAACTTTGGATGGTAGCAGTGAAATACAAGAATTCAAGAGACATTGAGAAGTTGGGATTGGCAGTAATTGTCACCTGATGGGCTGCAGTTCGTAGTTCACATTATTCATACTTCTTAGGGTAAGTTAACAAAGTTTAGGAGAGTAACTGCATAGCCTTACCAAAATGCAATATATACACATATAATGGCAGACAGCTATCCTACTCATTCATTTCAATTTATTAGAGCTCTCCTTTTAGCCAAAATACACCCAAGACATCCAACCAAGTCCAACAAAATAGTTGGACTCAGTTCATGGCTGAACATAGATGGAGATACTTAAATATCATACATATGTGAAAAACAATGGAAATAAATTTTCCCAATTAAAATATCCACAACTCATGCATTGTTTGCTTTTGAGGAGAGATTTTTATCAATCAGGGTTTCAAATCCATCAAGTAACTAGGTATTTTGGGAGTAAAGGTCAGAGAAGAATATACTTAAATCATTAAACATAAGAAGTATGTTTGTGTTCACTAAGTGTGTGATAGCTATGAAATTAACTTGCATTATGAGTATCATACCCACTTAACTAAAAGATAAAAAAAAATTCTTATATAATTATCAGAGGAGAGTTTATCACAAAAGAAAATTCAAGTACAAAATAGGAACCTTAACAGAAGGCTCAAGAGTGGACATAAATGACACTGGAAAGACAAATGGAGACTTCCTGTGAGGCCAGGACTTCACATACAAAACAAACTACTGCTTTCCTCCACGAGATTTTCTGATGTATGTGAAACATAAACTGCCAGGCAGCACTTATCTTATAAACTGAAGTTTGTTGTTCCACAAAAAACCACTGATCTCTAAATTAAGAGCTCTTTGAGTATGCCCAATATTTTATAAAACTACATTTTTAGTCCTTCAGGAATCATTTTTAAAACACTAACTTCTGTCACATGACATTTAACAGAAAATTTTAATTTTTAATTGTTTTTTCTTAACCTGTAAAGAAAATCTTGTACATTAAGCATGCAACATACAATGTGAAATACAGTACAATCTAAGGACAATTACCTTTTCACAGGAGCATCGCCTGTTTGCTCATCCACATAATCTCGTTTCAGTTCCTCAGGAACATCACTGTCACTGTCATACTCCTGATAGGCACTTTTTTCTTGTTCATCAGATTCATACTGAAGAGACCACAGTATATTCAACAATGGGTAGAAAGAACCAACCTTTCTTAGTCTTTCAATACAATAAAAATACTCAATTTTATAAGAAATAGCTTACAGAAGTTAGTTCTTAATAACTTAGTTTTAATTTTGCAATCAGGAATCATATTAACCTTCCATTTTCTTCTTCATCATCTACCTTAATTAGTTCAAAAGAAAAAAGGGAAATAAAATACAAGCATTATACCTACAAAAATTTGTAAATGTCAAAAAGAAAAAATTAAATATCCATATAAAGAAAATAAAGACACAAAAACAAACACTTTGCTCAGTCGTAAGACAGGAAAAAAGGATACATTTGATTTAAAACAAAAAAAATCTTCTCTTCCTCCAAGTGGTCTGGCCATACTTACTTCCATTTTGTTAAGTCATTATGAAGAGGTTGGCATTCTGGCACTCTGGAAATGTTAATTCAGTTCAATCAACACAAACACCACACATGCTAATGTTCTATCCAATTCACTTTGATGAGAGTTAATTCCAGAGCAGCTTAGAAAATTAGGCTTAGCACCTAGGACCTACTGAGAGCAAGGACAGAATGCTGGATTTCCTCTTGAGAGGAAGGGTGCTTTCCTAACACTTCCATCATCTTCACGGCACCATAGCCCAGTGCCAGGACAGGAGAGGAGAGTGGAGTCCACGCACAGCAAGGAAAGCAGTGGCTTCAGCATCAGCATCATCGATTAACAGTACAAATTAACATGATGAAATAATGGCTAACATTCATTAAGTTCTACCCAAGTAATGTGCTAAATGCTTTCATGAATTACCTCACTAAATCTTCAAAACAATTCTATGAGGAAGTTTTATCCCCATATGCCAGTTGAAGAGACCAGAATGATGACAACATGGAAAGAAGGTAGTCCCCTAACTCAGCAACTATTTTTGAGAGTCTAAAGCATTATGACAGGCCATAATAAGAGGGTAGTCGGGAAAAAAGGTGCAGCTGATCTATTCCTTCACCCATCTATCCAACAAATCATGTAAGTATGCAGTACAGATAATAAACTCCTACTCATCTAGTAATTTGGTAATAATACAGAGTAATCCAATATGAACATAAAGTAAACATAAAGGCCAATTTATCTTTCAAACGGACAATGTCAACAAACCATATTGTAAGCCCTTACCTGTAATAATCACGGTGTAGAATCACGGGTAGGTAAGTATATAGGTAGGAGAGTGGAGACTGAATGGATGGATAAATCTAGCCAACTACCTCACTTGTTGAATAGGACATTTTTCAATTCAAAAATCTCATTTATGTCCCACAATACGTTTTAAAACACCACATACCCCATTAGAAGCCAGGACGTCTTCTGTTTCTTCATCTTTGTGGTTGGCTGGAATTTCAAATGGATTGCCACCACTACAGTACTGTTCAAACAAGGTCACTGTTTTTGAGGAAGTTGAGGCTGGCTGCTTACTAGGTGAAACTGAAGGGGAACGAGACTGTTCCATGAATTTAAATTCCTAGACATTAAAAAAGAGAGCCAGATATCTTTTAATAAAAGTAATAAAATTCAAATACATCAACATATTTCATCAAAATAAATGTAGTTACTGAAAAAGCTATTTGATCCTGATTTTTTCAGTTATTCACTCTTAAATCGTGAAAGCTGTCTAAAAGCTCAAATTTAGAAATACATGTTCAGAGGATTTCCTAAAGCCAGCTCAGCTGCTGATACCAATTAAAATAGTGTCATCTGCATCAAGCTACTTTAGACTTTATAGAACTGCAGAGAAATTTTTTGAAAATAATTTTAAAAGATAATTCTAAAAATTTTAACAGAGCAACAGAAGTCCTAGTACAGTTTTAATCAATAAAGTCATTTATAAAAACTAATTGCTGTTAGGTCAAACACCTTGCAAACTTGTATGTACCATTTAAGATATTCTATATGAATACATCAAAAACAAAGCATGAAGGATATATCTGTCTATTATACTGGTGACTGTAAGCTTCCATTTATTTTCCTTCATATACCAAGAAGCAAACAACACAAACATGTACGTTGAGGTCAGAGGACACATCTTCTAGACCTAACTTGCCATTAATCCATTATATCCCATTACCTTCCTATACAATATTGGGAATATCACCAGGCTTCCCTGTGCCTCAATTTTCTCTCATCTGTAAAATGAGACAGTCAATACAGAATGAGAATTACAAAGGCTAAAGAGATGTAGCACCCAGTCCAAATAATGCATTTCCCAGATGAGAAAACTGAGGCAGTCCACAGGGATTTAGTTCCGAGTTGAGAGAGAGAGGAAGAGATGGAATTATCTCTGAAGTTCCTCTGATTTATAAAATTCTTGATTTGATGATTTTTCACAAAAATTGAGTATACATTTTTTTATACCTTTAAATTTTTTTAGTATTAACCCCAAAATAAAAATTTTTCATATTTAGTGATAATTTTCTTAAAAATTATACTGGCTTGTTAAGTTTCAAATGATATATTTATTTTCTTTTTAAAGAGCAACTACACATTAAAGCAGACCCATCATAATGCTTAAACATCATATCATTTTTATAACTCAAAACATTGGATGACTATAAATTAAAGAAAAATTTTTTTAAACCATAGCTATAGGAAAACGTGTAAAGTGAACACTATCTCAACTGTGAATCTTTTTTTTTTAAATTTTATTTTGGTATCATTAATCTACAATTACATGAAGGATGTTATGTTTACTAGGCTCCCCTCTTCACCAAGTCCCCCCCACATCCCCGTTCACAGTCACTGTCCATCAACATAGTAAGATGCTATAAAATCACTGCTTGTCTTCTCTGTGTTGCACAGCCCTCCCCGTGCTCCGCCCCAACACTATACATGCTAATCGTAATGCCCCCTTTCTTTTTTTCCCACCATTATCCCTCCCTTCCCACCTGTCCTCCCCAGTACCTTTCCCTTTGGTAACTATTAGTCCATTCTTGGGTACTGTGCTTCTGCTACTTTGTTCCTTCAGTTTTCTTTTCTTCTTATGCTCCACATATGAGTGAAATCATTTGGTACTTGTCTTTCTCCGCCTGGCTTATTTCACTGAGCGTAATACCCTCTAGCTCCATCCATGTTGTTGAGCATATTAGCATTAGTTTTTTTCTTACGGCTGAGTAATATTCCATTGTGTATATGTACCACTTCTTCTTTATCCATTCATCTACTGATGGACATTTAGGTTGCTTCCATATCTTGGCTATTGTAAATAGTGCAGCGATAAAAATAGGGGTGCATCTGTCTTTTTCAAAGTGGAGTGCTGCAGTTTTGGGGTCCTAGAAGTGGAATTCCTGAGTCAAATGGTATTTCTATTTTGAGCATTTTGAGGAACCTCCACACTGCTTTCCACAATGGTTGAACTGATTTACATTCCCACCAGCAGTGAAGGAGGGTTCCCCTTTCTCCACAACCTCGCCAACATTTGTTGTTGTCTTTTGGATGGTAGCCATCTTTACTGGTGTGAGATGATATCTCATTGTGGTTTTAATTTGCATTTCTCTGATGACAAGCAATGTGGAGCATCTTTTTATGTGTCTGTTGGCCATTTGAATTTCTTCTTTAGAGAACTGTCTATTGAGCTCCTCTGCTCATTTATTTTTTTTAGATAATTGTTTTTTATTGAAGGGTAGTTGACATACAGTATTACATTAGTTTCAGGTGTACAACACAGTGATTGTACATTTATATACATGATAATTCTAGGTACCAGCTATCACCAAAACAAGTTGTCACAATTTTTTGACTATATTCCTTATGCTATACATTACATCCCGGTTACTTACTTATTTTACAATTGGAAGTGTGTACTTTATTGTATTTTATTTATTTATTTATTTATTTATTTATTTATTTATTTATTTATTCATTCATTCATTCATTTATTGATTGATTTTTTTGTGAAGGCAGCATTTATTGATATTTTACAATTGGAAGTGTGTACTTTATTTTATTTTATTTTATTTATGTATTTATTTATTCATTCATTCATTCATTCATTCATTTTTTTGTGAGGGCATCTCTCCTATTTTTTTTGATCAAATGGTTGTTAACTACAATAAAATTCTGTATAGTGGACTCAATGCTCAATGCATAATCATTAATCCACCCCAAGCCTAATTTTTGTCAGTCTCCAATCTTCTGAAGCATAAAGAACAAGTTCTTACATGGAGAACAAATTCACACATAGTGAATAAGTTACATGGTGAATAGTACAAGGGCAGTCATCACAGAAACTTTCGGTTTTGATCATGCATTATGAACTATAAACAGTTCAAATATGAATATTCGTTTGATTTTTATACATGATTTATATGAGGATATGACATTGCTCTCTTTATTATTAATTTTAATAAAATGCTGAAGTGGTAGGTAGATGCAAGATAAAGTTAGAAAACATAGTTTAGTGTTGTAAGAGAGCAAATGTAGATGATCAGGTGTGTGCCTGTAGAGTATGTGTTAATCCAAGATAGACAAGGGCAATAAAACATCCACGGATGGAGCAGCTTTCTCTCAGAACGGGGGAGGGGGGTAGGTTCTAAGCCTCACCTCTGTTGATCCCCAATTCCTCACCTGGTGGCCCCCCTGCGAGGGCCTTGAGGCCCTCCCTTGAGGAATCTTACCCGTCTCTGGCTAACCAGTCATCTTCCGGGGCCATACAGGGAAATGTAAAGTTGGTAAGTGAGAGAGAAGCCATATTGTTTGAAAAGGTTAGCTTTTTACTTCTTTGCAGATTTATGCCCTGTGGCTTCTATGCCCAGCATTTATCTTGAGGTATCTTTACCACTTGGAAGAATTGTGATACATGGTAAATTTGATATGAGGCATGAATTCTATTTATGGGCTGTAATTAGGAAGGAAGAAGAAAAGCTATAGAAGTAGCAGGCGGAAGAAAACATGGGAAGACTGATTATTTCTTTGACATACCTTCTTGTATAGTAACTTCAGCATGTATAGGTTTTAAACTACTAATTGAATTGCACACACACATTAACATAATAGGAATACAGTTACATAACCAAAGCATACTTATAATTACCAGTCATCTCCAGTGAAACCAAGACAACCAGTTAGGCACCTTAGGCATTTGTGAAAACTTATCTATGATATGGTAGATATTATCCAACTGAACTTGAATAGTCTGAGAGAAATCAGACAAATTAAAACAACCCATTCCTGTGGACTGTTCACATTCCATATGTTCTTTTAACAGTAAATAGTCTGTAGTTGTAAGATTTTGGAGGGCTACAATTTGCACTTCTCCTAATTCCTGGTTGAGTTCCAACAGTGTGGATCCAGTCAAATTTGTTGTTTTACTGAATGCACAGGCCAGCTTACATATCTCCTTCTTCATTCCCATGGCAAGTCCAGGAACCAGTGGGATGAGTGCATCTACACCTGTAGCAGTGCGAGGATCTTTGTTGGGGTTTTTTGATGATCAACTTCTGGTATGAGTTTTCCAGAGAGTGCTGATGTTGGAAGTTCTTTTTCATATCGTATCTTAGTTCATTTTTGGGATAGCCAAATTAGGCTTTGATCCTCTCTATAAGCACAAACAAACCCTTTGCCTACACTTTTATATGCCCTTTATACCATTGTGTAGAACTCATTGGAGGTCACCACCCAGGAACTGCCTTTTTTTTTTTTTAAGAGAAAGAAATATTATCAGAAATGAGTAACTCCATAGCCAATCATCTGACACCCTTTAAGTGATCAAAATTAAGGATATTTAAAGCATGCATTAATTGTTGATTTACAATTAGTTTTATCCTATCAAGGAGTAATCCCCATTTTCTTTCTTTTTTTTTATCTTTAATCTACACTTACATGAAGAATGTTATGGTTACTAGGCTCTCCCCTATAAGAGGTCCCCCCTATAAACCCCTTTACAGACACTGTCCATCAGCATAGCAAAATGCTGTAGAATCACTACTTGTCTTCTCTGTGTTGTACAGCTCTCCCGTTTCTCCCTCAGCCCCATGCATGCTAATCTTAATACCCCCATTCTTCTTCCCCCCCTTCTCCCTCCCTACCCACCCATCCTCCCCAGTCCCTTTCCCTTTGGTAGGTGTCAGTCCATTTTTGGGTTCTGTAATTCCGCTGCTTTTTGTTCCTTCAGTTTTTCCTTTGTTCTTATGTTCCACAGATGAGTGAAATCATTTACTATTTCTCTTTCTCCACTTGGCTTATTTCACTGAGAATAATACACTCCAGCTCCATCCGTGTTGCTGCAAATGGTAGGATTTGCCCTGTTCTTATGGCTGAGTAGTATTCCATTGTGTGTATGCAGCACATCTTCTTTATCCATTCATCTATCGATGGACATTTAGACTGCTTCCAATTCTTGGCTACTGTAAATAGTGCTGAGATAAACATAGGGGTGCATCTGTTTTTCTCAAACTTGATTGCTGTGTTCTTAGGGTAAATTCCTAGGAATGGAATTCCTGGGTCAAATGGGAGGTCTGTTTTGAACATTTTGATAAACCTCCATACTGCTTTCCACAATGGTTGAACTAATTTGCATTCCCACCAGCAGTGTAGGAGTGTTCCCCTTTCTCTACAGCCTCACCAACATTTGTTGTTGTTTGTCTTTTGGATGGCAGCCATCCTTACTGGTGTGAGGTGATATCTCATTGTAGTATTAATTTGCATTTCTCTGATAATTAATGATGTGGAGCATCTTTTCATGTGTCTGTTGGCCATCTGTATTTCTTCTTCTTTTTTTTTTTTTCAGAGGGCATCTCTCATATTTATTGATCAAATGGTTGTTAACAACAATAAAATTCTCTAAAGGGGGGTCAATGCTCAATGCACAATCATTAATCCATCTTAAGCCTAATTCTCCTCAGTCTCCAATCTTCTGAAGCATAACGAACAAGTTCTTACTTGGTGAACGAATTCTTACGTAGTGAATAAATTCTTACATGGTGAACAGTACAAGGGCATTCATCACAGAAACTTTCGGTTTTGATCACGCGTTATAAACTATAAACAATCAGGTCAAATATGAATATTTGTTTGATTTTTATACTTGATTTATATGTGGATCCCACATTTCTCCCTTTATTATTATTATTTTTTTTTATTTTTAATAAAATGCTGAAGTGGTAGGTAGATGCAAGATCAAGGTAGAAAACAAAGTTTAGTGCTGTAAGAGGGCAAATGTAGATGATCAGGTGTGTGCCTATGGACTAAGTATTAATCCAAGCTAGACAAGGGCAGCAAAACATCCACGGATGCAGAAGATTTCTCTCAAAATAGGGGGGGCGAGGTTCTGAGCTTCACCTCTGTTGATCCCCAACTTCTCACCTGATGGCCCCCCGGTGACTGTGCCTGTCTTAGGTTGTTCCTCCCTTGAGGAACCTTACCCATCTCTGGCTAACCAGTCATCTTCCGGGGCCATACAGGGAAATGTAAAGTTGGTAAGTGAGAGAGAAGCCATATTGTTTAAAAAGGTTAGCTTTCTACTTCTTTGCAGATTTATGCCCTGTGGCTTCTATGCCCAGCACTTGTCTCGAGGTATCTTTACCACTAATTATCTTTACCTCGAGAATTATGATACTCAGTAAATTCGATATGAGGCATGAATTCTATTTAAGGGTTGTAATTAGGAAGGAAGAAGAAAAGCTATAGAGATAGCATATGGAAGAAAACATGGGAGGATTGATTATTTCTTTGACATATCTTCTTGTAGAGTACCTTAAGCATGTATAGGTTTTAAACTACTAACTAACTTGCGCTCACATATTGACATAATAGGAATACGGTGACATAAACAAAGCAAATCTAGAATTAACATCCATCTCCAGTGAAGCCAAGAAAACCATTTAGGCACCCTAGGAATTTGTGAAAATTTGTCTAAAATATGATGAATATTGTCCAACTGTACTTGAACAGTCTGAGAGAAATCAGACAAATTAAAGCAGCCCATTTCTGGGATCTGTTCACATCCCATATGTTCTTTTAACCGTAGATAGTCTATAGTCATAAGATTTTGGAGTGCTACAACTTGCACATCTCCTAATTCTTGGTTGAGATCCAACAGTACAGATCCAGTCAAATTCGTTATCTCACTGTAGGCACATGCCAGCCTAGACATCTCCCTCTTCATTCCAATGGCAAGTCCAGGAAATGGTGGGGTGGATGCAGCCACAACCACAGCATTATCCGGATCCCTGTGGAGGCTTTTTGATGATCATCCCCCAGCACAAGTCCTCCAGAGAGTGCTGATGCTGGAAGCTCCTCCTCATATCGTATCTTAGTTCATTTTCTGGGTAGCCAAGCTAGGCCTTGATCTTCTGCAAAGAAACAAACAGACCCTTTGCCCACACTTTGACATGCCCTCTATACCACTGTGTAGAACTCATTGGAGGTCAGCACACAGGAACTGCATTTTTTTTTTTATTAAGAGAAAGGAATATTATCAGAAAAGAGTACCTCCATAGCTGATCATCTGACACCCTTTAAGTGATCAACATTAAGGATATTTAAAGCATGTGTTGATCATTAATTTACCAATAGTTTTATCGTATCAAGGAGTAATCACCCTTTTCTTTCTTTTTTCCTTTCTTTTTTTTTTTTAATCTTTAATCTAAACTTACATGAAGAATACTATGTTTACTATGCTCTCCCCTATATCAGGTCCCCCCTAACAACCACATTACGGTTACTGAACATCAGCTTAGCAAAATGTTGTAGAATCACTACTTGTCCTCTCTGTGTTGTGCAGCCCACCCTCCCCTTTCTCTCCCTCCCCAGCATGCTAATCTTAAAATCCCCCTTTTTCTCCCCCCCTCTTACCCCTCCCTGCCCACCCATCCTCCCCAGTTCCTTTCCCTTTGGTACCTGTTAGTCCATTTTAGGGTACTGTAATTCCGCTGCTGTTTTGTTCCTTTAGTTTTTCCTTTGTTCTTATACTCCTCAGATGAGTCAAATCATTTGATATTTCTCTTTCTCCGCTTGGCTTATTTCAACGAGCATAATACTCTCCAGCTCCATCCATGTTGCTGCAAATGGTTGGATTTTTCCACTTCTTATGGCTGAGTAGTATTCCATTGTGTATATGTACCACATTTTCTTTATCCATTCATCTACCGATGGACATTTAGATTGCTTCCAATTCTTGGCTAATGTAAATAGTGCTGAGATAAACATAGGGGTACATCTGTCTTTCTCAAACTTGATTGCTGCATTTTTAGGGTAAATTCCTAGGAGTGGAATTCCTGGGTCAAACGGTAGGTCTGTTTTGAGCATTTTGATGAACCTCCATACTGCTTTCCACAATGGTTGAACTAATTTACACTCCCACCAGCGGTATAGGAGGGTTCCCCTTTATCCACAGCCTCGCCAAAATTTTTTGTTGTTTGTATTTTGGATGGCAGCTATCCTTATTGGTGTGAGGTGATACCTCATTGTAGTTTTAATTTGCATTTCTCTGATAAATAGCGATGTGGAGTATCTTTGCATGTGTCTGTTGACCATCTGTATTTCTTTTTTAGAGAACTGTCTGTTCAGTTCCTCTGCCCATTTTTTAATTGGGTTATTTGTTTTTTGTTTGTTGAGGCATGTGAGCTCTTTATATATTCTGGACGTCAAGCCTTTAACGGATATGTCATTTTCAAATATATTCTCCCATACTGTAGGGTTCCTTTTTGTTCTATTGATGGTGTCCTTCGCTGTACAGGAGCTTTTCAGTTTAATGTAGTCCCACTTGTTCATTTTTGCTGTTGTTTTCCGTGCCCGGGGAGATATGTTCAAGAAGAGGTCACTCATGTTTATGTCTAAGAGGTTTTTGCCTATGTTTTTTTCCAAGAGTTTAATGGTTTCATGACTTACATTCAGGTCTTTGATCCACTTTGAGTTTACCTTTGTATATGGGGTTAGACAATGGTCCAGTTTCATTCTCCTACATGTAGCTGTCCAGTTTTGCCAGCA